>NW_023341417.1:0-211 GCF_001411555.2 Juglans regia | reverse complement strand
AATTGAATTAATTTAAATAAAATAAACTAAAAAAAATTTAAAAATTATTAAAATTAACTAAAAATGTAATGTTTAGAAGTTATGAAGTTGTATAGCATAAGCATACCTCTTTCAAAAATTAAGGGCTATAAAAGCGATTGCAGCTGACCTACCGGCGGTGAAAATCACACCTTTTGCACGTGCGAAGCCAATACACCCGGGCGTCGACTAA
>NW_023341416.1:0-211 GCF_001411555.2 Juglans regia | reverse complement strand
GGCGGATGGTGTTATGGCACCCAGTGCTACGCACATTGTTGCTCTCGGGGGTATCCGGATGATGCTGGCCTCGCTTCCATGGGGTTTGACGGGCGACGACCGTTTTATGGGCTCGCTTTCGTGGGGGTGATTCCTACATTCTCGCTTGCTTTCTAGCAACAAGCTTGTGCTTTAGGGACGGATTTGGTGGCACCTAGTGCCGCGCATGGGC
>NW_023341415.1:0-211 GCF_001411555.2 Juglans regia | reverse complement strand
CTCCAGACTACAATTCGAATGCCGAGTGGCACCCGATTCTCAAGCTGGGCTCTTCCCGGTTCGCTCGCCGTTACTAGGGGAATCCTTGTAAGTTTCTTTTCCTACGCTTATTGATATGCTTAAATTCAGCGGGTAATCCCGCCTGACCTGGGGTCGCGATGGTAGAGTCGCAGGAACGACGCAATAGGGTCGAGGAGCACCTTCACAGCGA
>NW_023341414.1:0-211 GCF_001411555.2 Juglans regia | reverse complement strand
GGTGATTCTCGGCCACTTCGCACCGTTGGTGGAAGAGACAGTTGGACTTCCAACATGTTGCAGATCTTCGGTGAAGTCGAAGACTTTGTTTCACCGCTTGATGTATAATAGAGGCGTTTCACATCTAGACAACTCTTCATACGTATAATAGCGGTGTTCCACATCTGACTTTGTTTCACTTAAACTAATTAAATTTTTTTTTACTCATCAT
>NW_023341413.1:0-211 GCF_001411555.2 Juglans regia | reverse complement strand
TAAGGTCCCCCCCCCCCCCCTTCCCCGCGTCTGCTTCCCATTTCTGCATTTCACTCTCCTTCCCGAACTCTCCTCTCTCACTCTCCGTTCTCACTCTCTGTCTCTGAGTCTCTCGCCGATCTCTCACACTCACTCTCTCTGACTCAGTCTCGCACTCGCATCCACAAGCCTCTCTCTCTCTCTCAGTCGAATCTCCGTCTCGCACGAGCAG
>NW_023341412.1:0-211 GCF_001411555.2 Juglans regia | reverse complement strand
TATTAACTCGTGGACGTAATGTGTATATGACGTATATTGTACGTACTTGGTCATGTATTAGTTCGAAAATCCAAATGTCCGCATGCATGGGTACTACTACGGCGACCAATGCAGTGATCCTGCCGTTATTAGTTGTCAATCTTATCTTTATATATAATAATAGAAAAAAGTTTTTCATATACATCGAAAAAACTTATTTAAAGGAAAATGA
>NW_023341411.1:0-211 GCF_001411555.2 Juglans regia | reverse complement strand
TATGCCAGTTATGTTATGTTGTATGTCAAGTTATGCTATGATTACTTATGATTTGATTATGCATTCATGCTTTTACTGCCATGCATGCATCATTAACCTGTGTGGAAGTTTTCTGTTAACTTGCTGAGATTTGTAATCAAATCTCATTATGGTAGTCCCAACTACCATTCCCCCCGAATGGTAGATTTTGTTATAGGATCTGAAGGAGAAC
>NW_023341410.1:0-221 GCF_001411555.2 Juglans regia | reverse complement strand
TATGTTGAGGGCTTAAATCATGACTATTCATGCTGATGCTCATGCTATGCATGACGTTCTTATTAATTGATTGATTTGATTTAACTGATTGACCCACACACTTAACCTTGTGTACAAAGTTGTGCCCGAGCCCCACATCCTGCAACAGCAAGGGGAGCGCTGAGTAGTATTCTGGCATACTACAGTGGATCACGTTTGAGTACATGACTTGCAGATCCACA
>NW_023341409.1:0-211 GCF_001411555.2 Juglans regia | reverse complement strand
TATGGTTGAGACTAGGACGGTATCTGATCGTCTTCGAGCCCCCAACTTTCGTTCTTGATTAATGAAAACATCCTTGGCAAATGCTTTCGCAGTTGTTCGTCTTACATAAATCCAAGAATTTCACCTCTGACTATGAAATACGAATGCCCCCGACTGTTCCTGTTAATCATTACTCCGATCCCGAAGGCCAACACAATAGGACCGAAATCCT
>NW_023341407.1:0-211 GCF_001411555.2 Juglans regia | reverse complement strand
CAAGGGGACCTGTGTAGCACTCATATGGTCACTTTAATGATTAAGTCTATTGAATAAGATCCCAAGTTCATGCATTTCAAGTTCAAGTCATGTTTCACGTTATGTTATGTTCAAGTTTACGTTCACGCAATCATGGTAATCCCATGAGACAAGAATATGTTTCAAGTTCATGTTATGTTATGTTCACGTTCACGTTCACGTTATGTTCCAA
>NW_023341406.1:0-211 GCF_001411555.2 Juglans regia | reverse complement strand
CGGGAGTGGATTTTTGGGAAAATCTCGCCCTGCCCATCGCGTAGCCATGGGTTTGGATCAGATCTCCGTTTGGATTGGGATCGGAAGGACGCTAGTATGTCGGTCACGGATTATATGAATTTTAAGTAATTAGTTTGATGGGTGCGATCATACCAGCACTAATGCACCGGATCCCATCAGAACTCCGCTGTTAAGCGTGCTTGGGCGAGAG
>NW_023341405.1:0-211 GCF_001411555.2 Juglans regia | reverse complement strand
GCAGAACGCGGGGGAAGGGAGACGAAGCAGAACTCGGGGGAAGGAGACGAAGCAGGGCGACGAAGCAGGTAGACGAAGCAGGCTGAGTAGAACGCGGGAGATGACGCAGACAGGGCGACGAAGCAGAACGCGGGCGATGCGGGCGATGCGGGCGACGCGGGCGACGCGGGAGACGAAGCAAGGAGACGAACGCGGGTCGGGGGGGGGGGGG
>NW_023341404.1:0-211 GCF_001411555.2 Juglans regia | reverse complement strand
CCGATGTCGAAAAATTGTGAGGCTTGCTCCTACTTCAAGATATGATTTTTCTAAGCATGCCTGCAAAAAATCTCGTCCAAATTCAAAGTATTTCGATAAAAAAGTCCTTTATGTTTCCTCGGACATTTGATGTTTCCTCCTGCCGGTTGGGATTTGGCTCTAAATGCTCTTTAGGGGGGGCATGCAAGCCCCAACATGGTCAGCCAGGAGG
>NW_023341403.1:0-211 GCF_001411555.2 Juglans regia | reverse complement strand
GTAATAATAGTGGATACGGCCCAACCACGGGTTATAATAGTGGATACGGCCCAACCACGGGTTATAATAGTGGATACGGCCCAACCACGGGTAATAATAGTGGATACGGCCTTGCCACGGGTTATAGTAGTGGTCTCTGTTTGAGTGCACACCTTGGTGACAGAGTGTCTTATGTTCTGCTTGGCTATCCGCAGATGCACAACCCTACCAC
>NW_023341402.1:0-211 GCF_001411555.2 Juglans regia | reverse complement strand
TTGTGGAGAGGAGGCAGTGGACTTCCCCAACAGCCACTTCAAGACAAAATACAACCACTACAATCACCAATGCATTGTGGCCTATGGTCATGGAACTACAATTCTATTCTTGGATTGCTAAAAACTGCCACTTTGTTCGCTCCCTCTTAGCGGGGAAGTGTAGGATGTTTCCAATGCTCATTTCTTTTTCTATAGTACTGCACTAGTTAAG
>NW_023341400.1:0-211 GCF_001411555.2 Juglans regia | reverse complement strand
CGGGGGGAGTATGGTCGCAAGGCTGAAACTTAAAGGAATTGACGGAAGGGCACCACCAGGAGTGGAGCCTGCGGCTTAATTTGACTCAACACGGGGAAACTTAGCAGGTCCAGACATAGTAAGGATTGACAGACTGAGAGCTCTTTCTTGATTCTATGGGTGGTGGTGCATGGCCGTTCTTAGTTGGTGGAGCGATTTGTCTGGTTAATTC
>NW_023341399.1:0-215 GCF_001411555.2 Juglans regia | reverse complement strand
CTGAGTAAAAGGGTCATACAATACAAGCTCCCCCTGATCTCTGCACACAATAAACAATTCGCCCCTCTTCCAAACCCCCAACGGCCATCCAAAGCCGCAAATGGGTACGATCCTCACCAGCCGAATCCAAGATTCTTTAACACCAAACTCGAGCAACAGCCATATATCGAAGAATCTCTCCTCCCCCTTATTACGAGGAAAAACTATCAAAGCAA
>NW_023341398.1:0-211 GCF_001411555.2 Juglans regia | reverse complement strand
ACCCAAAGATGAGCACCGACAAGGACAAGGGGCAACGAGAGGGACAAATTCCATCTTTGTAGGTATGCAACACAGGAACCCTTCGGTAGCCCAACATGCTATTCGCACGAGGAGCAAAAATGAGGAGGAGCACGCCTAACAGTTCGATGCACAAGCACGGAGCCTGTCAAGACATACAACCTTGTCACCACTCACACGCCGTTACGTCCGC
>NW_023341397.1:0-211 GCF_001411555.2 Juglans regia | reverse complement strand
CTCTTCACCTTTGCAGGAGGAGCTGTCTCTTGGCAGTCCAAGCTGCAAAAGTGTGTTGCTTTATCCACAACAGAGGCAGAGTACATTGCCGCAGTGGAAGCTGGGAAAGAGATGCTGTGGATGAAGCGTTTTCTCCAAGAACTAGGAGTTAGTCAAGAGGACTACAAGGTACATTGTGATAGTCAAAGTGCTCTAGACTTGATACAGAGTC
>NW_023341396.1:0-211 GCF_001411555.2 Juglans regia | reverse complement strand
AACCACCCAAATTGGTTTCCTAAATTCATTCCAATACATCTTGGATGTGTTCCAAGCATCATCTATCGATTTTTGCCTATTTTCGATTTTTTTTGATTTTTCGGATTTATTTAATCAAAAAAATTAAATAAAAAAATCCCGATGTCGAAAAATTGTGAGGCTTGCTCCTACTTCAAGATATGATTTTTCTAAGCATGCCTGCAAAAAATCT
>NW_023341395.1:0-211 GCF_001411555.2 Juglans regia | reverse complement strand
TGATGGGTGCGATCATACCAGCACTAATGCACCGGATCCCATCAGAACTCCGCAGTTAAGCGTGCTTGGGCGAGAGTAGTACTAGGATGGGTGACCTCCTGGGAAGACCTCGTGTTGCACCCCTCGTTTTTGTTTTCTCCGCCTTGCGAGATAAATTGACAAGAAGGACCACTCGGGGGTGGATTTTTGAGAAAATCTCGCCCTGCCCATC
>NW_023341394.1:0-211 GCF_001411555.2 Juglans regia | reverse complement strand
CGCTAGCCCGCATGCTGTGGAGGCATGGTTGTGGGTTAACCACGGTGCTAGTACCCACCATGGTTAGGGTTTGTGCTGCTCTCCTTGAGGCCACTCGACGTGGGGGTCTAACAGAGCCCCGTGGCCTGACTTGACAGCCCCATGGCTTGCCTTGACAGCCCCGTGGCAAGCCCCATGGCATGCCTTGGCAGCCCCGCTCGCACGCCCCATG
>NW_023341393.1:0-211 GCF_001411555.2 Juglans regia | reverse complement strand
CTTCACCGGACCATTCAATCGGTAGGAGCGACGGGCGGTGTGTACAAAGGGCAGGGACGTTGTCAACGCGAGCTGATGACTCGCGCTTACTAGGAATTCCTCGTTGAAGACCAACAATTGCAATGATCTATCCCCATCACGATGAAATTTCAAAGATTACCCGGGCCTGTCGGCCAAGGCTATAAACTCGTTGAATACATCAGTGTAGCGC
>NW_023341391.1:0-211 GCF_001411555.2 Juglans regia | reverse complement strand
CCGGACCCTGTCGCACCACGAGGCGCTGTCGGCGAGTCGGGTTGTTTGGGAATGCAGCCCCAATTGGGCGGTAAATTCCGTCCAAGGCTAAATATGGGCGAGAGTCCGATAGCAAACAAGTACCGCGAGGGAAAGATGAAAAGGACTTTGAAAAGAGAGTCAAAGAGTGCTTGAAATTGTCGGGAGGGAAGCGGATGGGGGCCGGCGATGC
>NW_023341390.1:0-211 GCF_001411555.2 Juglans regia | reverse complement strand
TATCAAGGTTCAACCCCATGGGAACAAGGCCATCAAGGTCCGGAAGCCACCTCAATGAAGCATGTGCGTAGCACTGGGTGCCATAACACCATCCGCCGTGCACATCGACGTCAAAGAGGAAGCAAACAAACACACAGGCCCGGCCACCATGCGGCCAACCAAATGTAAAATGAAAAATGGAGATGCCCGTCAAACCCCATGGAAGCGAGGC
>NW_023341389.1:0-211 GCF_001411555.2 Juglans regia | reverse complement strand
AAAAAAAAACCCGCATCCCTTCACAGAGAGAGTGAGAGAGATTCTGTAGAATTTCAGTATGCAAATTCGAGTATATATTCCAATCTTGTATGGAAATTAAAGCAAAAATACAAGGCACGACATGCTAATATATCCAAGTATATTCTATAAATGGAAAGATATGGAGATTCTTCAATCTCTTTTTTTTTTTTTTTTTTTTTTTTTTTTTTTT
>NW_023341388.1:0-205 GCF_001411555.2 Juglans regia | reverse complement strand
TTTGCTCCCACCCATGATTGTAGATGACTCGACAAGGCCAAAGTTCTTGAACATGATAGCCTACGAAATGTGTCTGGACTTTTACAACGACTTTGGGGTCACCTGCTACATATCTGTAACACCCTGGCCATTCGGACTTTTTTTTTTCCTTCCCTGTTTTTCACGCAACCACGACGTTGTTTTTTTTTTTTTTTTTTTTGGAAAA
>NW_023341387.1:0-211 GCF_001411555.2 Juglans regia | reverse complement strand
TGTCAAGGAAAGCCATGGGGCTGTCAAGGCATGGCCCGTGGGCACCGTGCTAACCTCGCTGTGCATGCCATGGGGCATGCCATGGGCACCACCGAGGCAAGCCATGAGGCTGTCAAGGCATCGCCCGTGGGCACCGTGCTAACCTCGCTGTGCATGCCACGGGGCTGTCAAGGCAGGCCATGGGGCGTGCCATGGGGCTGTCAAGGCAAGC
>NW_023341386.1:0-211 GCF_001411555.2 Juglans regia | reverse complement strand
AGCACGTCGTGCACCGATTTTGGACAAGTCCTTGTTGGTAACCTCGGCCAGGAAATCGTGGAAGGTGATGTGGTTTGAGGGGGAGGGACGAATCGAAGCGACACAGAGCTGAATCTCAGTGGATCGTGGCAGCAAGGCCACTCTGCCACTTACAATACCCCGTCGCGTATTTAAGTCGTCTGCAAAGGATTCTACCCGCCGCTCGGTGAGA
>NW_023341385.1:0-211 GCF_001411555.2 Juglans regia | reverse complement strand
ACGTGTTTCAACTCGAATAATGACACTCTACTCGTGTTTCACTCTTAATGGCTTTTTCCCGATAATAGCCTCACACTCTCTTGCCTTTTACCTCAATAGTTTTTCCACTCAAGTTCTTTCAGAACTAAATGAACTCAATCAAGACAAGGCAACCTTGTTTTATCCCAACTAGTAATTAGATTCAGGAAACAAGAACAAGAGAAACATGAAG
>NW_023341383.1:0-211 GCF_001411555.2 Juglans regia | reverse complement strand
ACTTCAAGATATGATTTTTCTAAGCATGCCTGCAAAAAATCTCGTCCAAATTCAAAGTATTTCGATAAAAAAGGCCTTTATGTTTCCTCGGACATTTGATGTTTCCTCCTGCCGGTTGGGATTTGGCTCTAAATGCTCTTTAGGGGAGGCATGCAAGCCCCAACATGGTCAGCCAGGAGGGCTGACCATGCCGCCCCCCTCACATGGGCAT
>NW_023341382.1:0-211 GCF_001411555.2 Juglans regia | reverse complement strand
CACACTGGCCAGTTGCACCCAAGACCTTCTCCGTGTCGATCACGGTAAACCATAGAAATACCCTCACTTGCCGAGTTGGTCTGTGTCGATTTCTTCACACACAGCAAACTCACGTTATCCTCGCGCACACCCAGACATTAAGCCCTCGTCGCTGCCCTCCACCATCGTCGCGCAGCCAAGCCTTCACTTGCGCCACTGCACACGCACGGCA
>NW_023341381.1:0-211 GCF_001411555.2 Juglans regia | reverse complement strand
TAATACCATTCACTAAGTGTGGCTAAAATCTTGCCAAGTGTCCAAATAAAACTTCTCTAACCTAATTTGGACATTCCACACTGTGATTTTGAAAACACTGCAATTGGTGCGCTTATCGAGGTTACTATTCACTCCAAAAAAATACATAATAAACTTAGTACTAAAAATTCTAAATATTCATATTAACTTATAGTGAAAATCGTTTAACGAA
>NW_023341380.1:0-211 GCF_001411555.2 Juglans regia | reverse complement strand
AGCTCCCTGGTATGCTGACACAGTCAACTTTGAATCCATGGTGTACAGTAGTTTTTTCTACTTCACATGTTGTAACCAAAGATCCTCAACGCCTTCAATCAGAGAGTTATTAAATGAAGAAAACCACGTTATGCATATATGTCCTTTTGAGTTGGCAATCCTGGATGAAAATAAAGCTAGGTGCATTTCATGCGCTAGCTACTACATACAT
>NW_023341378.1:0-271 GCF_001411555.2 Juglans regia | reverse complement strand
CAGGAGGTCACCCATCCTAGTACTACTCTCGCCCAAGCACGCTTAACTGCGGAGTTCTGATGGGATCCGGTGCATTAGTGCTGGTATGATCGCACCCATCAAACTAATTACTTAAAATTCATATAATCCTTGAGAGACATACTAGCGTCCTTCCGATCCCAATCCAAACGGAGATCTGATCCAAACCCATGGCTACGCGATGGGCAGGGCGAGATTTTCCCAAAAATCCACTCCCGAGTGCTCCTTCTTGTCAATTTATCTCGCAAGGCGG
>NW_023341377.1:0-211 GCF_001411555.2 Juglans regia | reverse complement strand
CTCCAATTCTCATTACTTTTTTGATAAGGTAGTTGGTCCTATCCCATTCGAAATTATATTCTCCATATTACACAAATCTCGTCACTCTACTAATTTCCACGTTAGTAGAAATTCCGGCAGCACCTCCCCATAATTCTCCAAGTATACATGTTCAAATATCGGGATTGTGACCCTACGAACAGTATACCCGAAGAATAATAGAAGAAGATAC
>NW_023341376.1:0-211 GCF_001411555.2 Juglans regia | reverse complement strand
GGGTCGAGGTAATTTTGAGGGATATGAGATGTTTTATACTTTGTTTGTAACCTCTGGTGCAGGGGAAATACTCTTGCATTTGCAAGTTTTAGGAGATACGAAAATTGCCCATCAACTACTTGATGTTTTGCCACTTAAAGTTGTTTTCAAACCTTTTGATAGAGGAAAAGGAAGAAATCCTTTGGAAATGAATTGTGATTTTTTTACATTT
>NW_023341374.1:0-211 GCF_001411555.2 Juglans regia | reverse complement strand
CAAGGGGACCTGTGTAGCACCCATATGGTCACTTTAATGATTAAGTCTATTGAATAAGATTTTAAGTTCATGTATTTCACGTTCAAGCCATGTTTCAAGTTCACATTATGTTATGTTCAAGTTTACGTTCACGCAATCATGGTAATCCCATGAGACAAGAATATGTTTCAAGTTCATGTTATGTTATGTTCACGTTTACGTTATGTTCCAA
>NW_023341373.1:0-211 GCF_001411555.2 Juglans regia | reverse complement strand
TGACGGGCATCTCCATTTTTCATTTTACATTTGGTTGGCCGCATGGTGGCCGGGCCTGTGTGTTTGTTTGCTTCCGCTTTGACGTAGATGTGCACGGCGGATGGTGTTATGGCACCCAGTGCTACGCACATGCTTCATTGAGGTGGCTTCCGGACCTTGATGGCCTTGTTCCCATGGGGTTGAACCTTGATACGGTTTCCTTCTTGATGCG
>NW_023341372.1:0-211 GCF_001411555.2 Juglans regia | reverse complement strand
CTATGCCGCACATATTTCCCCCATATAGACCGGTGCTAGCATATGGAGAAGAATATTTGTGATAATATACTGGGTACATTGATGAGTATTAACAAAAATACGAAAGGCACGATCAAGACGAGGAAAGATCTTGAGAGAATGGGAATTAAACATAATCTGCATTTGCGGGTGGAAGGCAATAGGGTGGTCATGCCGCATGCATGTTTTACGA
>NW_023341371.1:0-211 GCF_001411555.2 Juglans regia | reverse complement strand
ACCCCCACCCAGAAGGTTATTACATGTTCACAGGTCGTTCTGCTGGGCAGGTATCGACAATGATCCTTCCGCAGGTTCACCTACGGAAACCTTGTTACGACTTCTCATTCCTCTAAATGATAAGGTTCAGTGGACTTCTCGCGACGTTGCCGGCAGCGAACCGCCCACATCGCCTCGATCCGAACACTTCACCGGACCATTCAATCGGTAG
>NW_023341370.1:0-211 GCF_001411555.2 Juglans regia | reverse complement strand
ATTTTACATTTGGTTGGCCGCATGGTGGCCGGGCCTGTGTGTTTGTTTGCTTCCTCTTTGACGTAGATGTGCACGGCGGATGGTGTTATGGCACCCAGTGCTAGGCACATGCTTCATTGAGGTGGCTTCCGGACCTTGATGGCCTTGTTCCCATGGGGTTGAACCTTGATACGGTTTCCTTCTTGATGCGTTGATCTTCGTGGGGGTTCGA
>NW_023341367.1:0-212 GCF_001411555.2 Juglans regia | reverse complement strand
ATTTCGGTTCTCTTTCCACGGAGGAGAAGCATGGCTGCGCGTGGGGAACATTGGTGGTGCCGAGGATGCTCATCGGCGTGAGGGGAACACGCCGGTGTAGGCGGGGATGATGGCCGGCGCTCGGCCGCAACGGGCTGCGCTGGAGGAGAGGAGCCGAGCTCCGGAATCGCGTAGGAGAGAGAGAAACTGTTTTCAAAATAAAATGTTTTCGA
>NW_023341366.1:0-211 GCF_001411555.2 Juglans regia | reverse complement strand
TAATTCTCCGTTACCCGTCACCACCATTGTAGGCCTCTATCCTACAATCGAAAGTTGATAGGGCAGAAATTTGAATGATGCGTCGCCGGCACGATGGCCGTGCGTTCCGTCGAGTTATCATGAATCATCAGAGCAACGGGCAAAGCCCGCGTCGACCTTTTATCTAATAAATGCATCCCTTCCAGAAGTCGGGGTTTGTTGCACGTATTAG
>NW_023341365.1:0-211 GCF_001411555.2 Juglans regia | reverse complement strand
ATTACTACGGTTATCCGAGTAGCAGATACCATCAAACAAACTATAACTGATTTAATGAGCCATTCGCAGTTTCACAGTCTGAATTAGTTCATACTTACACATGCTTGGCTTAATCTTTGAGACAAGCATATGACTACTGGCAGGATCAACCAGGTAGCATTCATTCTCGATGCCGGCACCGCACGTAAACCTACCACTCCGGAAGGAGGAT
>NW_023341364.1:0-211 GCF_001411555.2 Juglans regia | reverse complement strand
AAAAATTAAATAAAAAAATCCCGATGTCGAAAAATTGTGAGGCTTGCTCCTACTTCAAGATATGATTTTTCTAAGCATGCCTGCAAAAAATCTCGTCCAAATTCAAACTATTTCGATAAAAAAGGCCTTTATGTTTCCTCGGACATTTGATGTTTCCTCCTGCCGGTTGGGATTTGGCTCTAAATGCTCTTTAGGGGGGGCATGCAAGCCC
>NW_023341363.1:0-211 GCF_001411555.2 Juglans regia | reverse complement strand
CAAATTCTTGAACAAATTAATGACAATGCATATGAAATCAATGATAATGTTACTAACATTTTTCCCTTTGATCCAGGGGGAGATTCGAGGTCGAATCCTTTTGAGGAGAGGGAGAATGATGGGAACCAAGGTGGGCCTAGTCTTAAAGATATGTTGCAAGTTCCAGATGGGTCAAATACAAGTTCAAGGGCTTAAACGATGAAGATTATGC
>NW_023341362.1:0-211 GCF_001411555.2 Juglans regia | reverse complement strand
CTTCTCCTTCCTCTAAATGATAAGGTTCAGTGGACTTCTCGCGACGTTGCCGGCAGCGAACCGCCCACATCGCCTCGATCCGAACACTTCACCGGACCATTCAATCGTTAGGAGCGACGGGCGGTGTGTACAAAGGGCAGGGACGTAGTCAACGCGAGCTGATGACTCGCGCTTACTAGGAATTCCTCGTTGAAGACCAACAATTGCAATG
>NW_023341361.1:0-211 GCF_001411555.2 Juglans regia | reverse complement strand
CCCCCCCCCCCCCCCCCCCCCCATTTTCCAATCCATACTTGAATTCCTGGTTCTTATATTTTAACGCTTTTCTGGATTCAATTACAGGGTATATGCGAGTATAGGAGAATGTTAGAGCAGCTACTAATATTTACTCATGGAGGATTAATCCTCTGGACATGTAAAGAGCTTGGAAATGTGCTCAAGGGATCACCAATCGACACCTTGATCT
>NW_023341360.1:0-211 GCF_001411555.2 Juglans regia | reverse complement strand
CGAGACGGTTCTTTGCGCCAGTTTAGCAAACAGAACGAGAAGGTCCGGCATACAGCACCTTCTGGGACTAACCGAGAGAGAGTGAGAGCTATGCAGAGAGAGAATTACCTAGAGAGAGGGACTAACCGAGAGAGAACTAGCGTGGGGGAGAGAGAGAGAGAGAGCCGGGCAGTGTGTTGCTTGGTGGTCAGTGGAGGGAGACGGTGCAAGG
>NW_023341359.1:0-211 GCF_001411555.2 Juglans regia | reverse complement strand
AATTACTATATAAAGCACTATAGTATTAATTATTAATACTATATTACTATGTGATACTATTAACTATAGTGATATATTAGTATTAGACATTAGTATACTAATACTATCAGTGATATAGTTAGTGTAATGTAATAATATTTAAACTAATACTATTATATAGTTATACTAAATTAAAATCACTATAGCAAATATTAATATATAGTTATGCTAA
>NW_023341358.1:0-212 GCF_001411555.2 Juglans regia | reverse complement strand
GAGTTGTTACACACTCCTTAGCGGATTTCGACTTCCATGACCACCGTCCTGCTGTCTTAATCGACCAACACCCTTTGTGGGTTCTAGGTTAGCGCGCAGTTGGGAACCGTAACCCGGCTTCCGGTTCATCCCGCATCGCCAGTTCTGCTTACCAAAAATGGCCCACTTGGAGCTCTCGATTCCTTGGCACGACTCAACAAAGCAGCCGTGCC
>NW_023341356.1:0-348 GCF_001411555.2 Juglans regia | reverse complement strand
TCGACGACCCTAGTGCTGCCGTGTGTCGGTTCTAGCCTCGCCGTGTACCACCATGAGCTCCCCTTGACCTTTCCCCTTCCTCCTCCCTTTGACCCGAAGCCAGTAACCCCTCCCTCACATGGATGGACTCTCCCTCACGTACGACTTAGATCTGCCATTGTAGAGCCGCTGCACCACCTTACTGATGCCACCACCACCTCGCCAAGGTCCTCCCAAGCCCTTCCATGCTCAACCCTTTCCAGACCCGCACCTTTAGCCACCTCTAGTGGCCAAAACAACCATTGCACGTGGCTAATCGCCATGTACACCCCTTCCGACGTTATCAACCGTGACGGTCAGGGAACAATG
>NW_023341355.1:0-3788 GCF_001411555.2 Juglans regia | reverse complement strand
GGATCACTGGCTTTGTTATTTTATTTTACTATATTGTATTTTAATTTTGGATGAGTGTATAACTACTTTTTAAACATCTACTGATGTTTAGATTGTATTTAAATTCTAGTACATAATTGACTAATCCGCTGTGTTGTTTTTGTACACTGTCGCATGTACACACACTTGGCACTTTCGTTGGGATGCGTGACCATGTTGTCATCATCCCGGCGTCTCGATTCTCGCATCCCTATTCATGGTGGTCGGGGGTGCCACAGGTGGTATCAGAGCAGTTCGGCTCTGGGTAAAACCACATGTCCCTTAGGATAGTACCAGAAATTATTTTATTGTTTTAAAATAATTTTTAGTGTTGTGTTGATGATGGAAAAAATAAATATGTCACGTTTTGAGATGAGTATTTGTAGGATAGCTTATAGGTTAAGGGAGTGAGGGCGGGTTATTAGATGAGGTTCTTCTGAAGATACTCACTGGCTGCAGGATCTGAAGAAGGGTCTAAGTGGGTGCACTCAGGATGCCTTTGGTAGGACTCTGCTCTTTTTCTCGGGAGGGGAGGATCCAATGCGAAGCAGAGGTTGGAGCCCAAGACTGTGCCAGTGCCTGTGGGTGTACTTAGGCCTGAGGAGCTGAGAGGAAGTTGCAGGCTGGGGTGGCTTCGCGAACCTGGTCTCGCCGGCCACTCCTAGAAATGGAGTTGGGATCCTTGGCTGCTGTGTCTTGGTAGCGGTTTAAAAAAGAATTTGATGACCGATACTTCCCTGTTTCGGTGAGATGGCAAAAGGCTCGAGAGTTCAATAATTTGGTTCAAGGAAACATGACTGTTGAGCAATATGCAAGAAAATTTATGGAGCTTGGACGGTTCGCTCCTCACCTTATTGCTACTAAGGAATTGCGGGTTGAGAGTTTCCAAGAGGGCCTGCGCCACGAGGTACGTAGACAAGTAGCCTGTCTTCAGATTATGGAATTTCAGAAGTTGGTGGATTTGGCAAATATCGCAGAGCGAGAGAATAGCTTTGCAGTGGGCTCCCCTCCAGGTCAGAAGAGGCGGAGTTATGTTGGTGAAGAAAGTAGTTCTGGATCTCCACAGAAGTTTGTTCAGAGGACTGGGGCCCGTTCACAGACAACCTCCGGTGTTCATGCAGGAGGCCGGACTCTAGTGTGCCCTAGATGCAGTAAAGCCCATGAGGGCGACTGCAGTCAATGGAGAATTCAGTGTTTCAGATGTGGCCAGCCGGGTCACTTTCCTCGTGAGTGTCCTAGTCTAGTTCAAGGAGGTCAAGGAGGACGAGGAGGTCGACGAGGTCGAAGAGGCAACCAGAGATAGTTGGTACAAGCCCGGGTCTATGCAGTGACTCCTGGTGATGTGGATTATGGGGCTCCAGAGACCCACGATGCTGGGGTGATTACTGGTATGCATTTAGTTATTCTATTTGGATTTAATGTTTGGTGTGGTTGGGTTTTTTGAATTTGTCTGGTGGATGTATTTGCTTTAGATAGAGTTCGTCTATATGATTTCTATGCATGTACTTTGTTTGATTCTGGGGCATCCCAATCTTTTGTGTCTGCCACTTTTGCTAGGATGTGTAACCTAGTCACAGAGCCTTTATCACAATCTCTAGTAGTGACTCTTTCAAATGGTGAGATGGTATGGTGCTCCAAAGTTGCTCTAGGCTGTGCTTTGGATTTTGGTGGGAGGACATTGGACGCAGATTTGATTGTATTCAAGTTGCTTGGATTTGATATAATTTTGGGTATGGATTGGTTGTATTGTTATTCTGCAAATATTGATTGTAGAAGTCGAGTAATTGGTTTTCACCACTCAGATGGGGATTATTTAGAATTCGTGGGAAGCAAGTTGAAGGCAAGACTATTAATTATATCAACAATTCCAGCTAAGAGAGATATAGCTTGTGGAGCAGATGCTTTTTTGGTTCAAGTCGTGTCTACACCATCTGAGAAGAAAGCTTTAGCGGATATTCCAGTGGTGGGAGAATTTCCTGATGTGTTCATGGATGAGTTACCTGGATTGCCTCCCGTTCGCGATATACAATTTCTTATTGATCTGGAACCTGGGGCCTCTCCTGTGCATAAGGCTCCTTACCGAATGGCACCGGCTGAGTTAAAAGAGTTGAAGACTCAATTGCAAGAATTGGTTGACAAAGGATTTATTCAGCCTAGTACTTCACCATGGGGAGCGCCTGTTTTGTTTGTCAAGAAGAAAGATGGTACTCTCAGAATGTGTATAGACTATCGGGAGCTCAACAAGGTGACTATCAAGAACAAGTACCCTCTTCCTAGAATTGATGATTTGTTTGACCAGCTTCAGGGAGCAGCTGTCTTTTCGAAGATTACCTTGAGATCAGGGTACTATCAGCTGAGGATAAGGGATAAGGGATAAGGGATAAGGACGTGCCCAAGACTGCTTTTAGGACGAGGTATGGGCATTATGAATTTAAAGTGATGTCTTTTGGGTTAGCGAATGCTCCTGCCGCTTTTATGGATTTAATGAATCGGGTGTTTCGACCCTTTTTGGATTCTTTTGTGGTGGTATTTCTTGACGACATTCTGATGTATTCTCGAGATTTGGAAGAGCATGCTTGTCACCTTCGTCTGGCACTTGGGAAATTAAGAGAGCATCAATTGTACGCTAAGTTAAGCAAGTGTGAATTTTGGTTAGAAGAAGTTAAGTTTCTTGGACATGTGATTTCTCAAAAAGGGGTGGCTGTAGATCCTAGTAAAGTAGAAGCTGTTTTGTCATGGCCTCGCCCTTCAACAGTTCGTGAGATACAAAGTTTCTTGGGACTTACCGGTTACTATTGAAGATTTGGGGAAGGTTTTTCTCGACTATCAGGACCTCTCACTGCCTTGACAAGGAAGAATACTGAGTTTGTATGGTCTAACAAATGTGAAAGAAGTTTTCAAGAGTTGAAGAGAAGATTGACAACGGCACCTGTTTTGGCACTTCCGGAACCACACAAGCCATTTGCGATTTTTAGTGATGCATCCAAATTTGGGTTGGGATGCGTTCTTATGCAAGAGGGACGGGTTGTTGCTTATGCATCTCGTCAACTAAAAATGCATGAAATAAATTATCCCACACATGATTTGGAGTTGGCGACAATAGTTTTTGCGCTTAAGATTTGGCGGGATTATCTGTATGGCGAAGCCTGTGAAGTTTATACTGACCACAAGAGCTTGAAACATCTATTTACTCAGAAGAATCTCAATATGAGGCAGAGACGGTGGTTAGAGCTGATTAGCGACTATCAATGTGAGATCAAGTATCATCCAGGAAAGGCAAATCTAGTCGTTGATGCTTTGAGTAGAAAGTCTCAACAAGTGGACGAAGCAGAGTCATCAGATTTGAACTCTCTCCTTTGTGGAATGAGAAGACTTCTTATCGAGAGTTCACAACAAGAGGAATTGTTATCTTCATTCTTGGATGTCCGAGTAGTGGATTTTGAAGAATTGAAGACTCTTCAAAGAAGGGATCCTAAATTGTTAGCTATCAGGAAAAGAGTCAGGAAGTCTAGAGGACCCTTGCTTTACAGCTTGGATAAGGATGGTATTCTTCGGTTTCGGGATCGTAGAGTGATTCCCCGAGATTCTGAATTTAAAGAGCAGATTTTGGCAGAAGCTCATGTGGCTCCTTATTCAATTCATCCAGGAAGCACGAAGATGTATCGAGATTTAAAGAGAAATTTATGGTGGGAAGGAATGAAGTTGGACATCGCTTTGTTTATTGAGAAATGTGACACGTGTCGTCAAGTGAAGGCTGAGCAACAAAGACC
>NW_023341354.1:0-3697 GCF_001411555.2 Juglans regia | reverse complement strand
GTCTCTTTTTCATCTCTCTCTCCCTCTCGCCACCCATAAGGGAAGCCACTGTGAACTTGATTATGTCCGGCCACCAGGTCTACCGTTGCACAGCTCCGTCGCGTAGTTCTTTTTCCTCTCGGTGAGTATGTTGCGCAATCCTCCTTCCTCTAGTGAAGGTTGTCTATGTTCTTCTTTCATACCTTCTGTTTTAGGTCCCGTTTGGATGTTGAACTAGCTAGTTAAGATGAATTGAATTATTTATGAATAGTAGTGAGTTAAAATGATAAAATGAGTTTTGTATGCCTACCTAAAATGAGGTTAGATGTATTTATGAGAAGTTGAAAAAATTATAATATCATTAAAAAATACTTACTTAATCATTAAGTAAAAAAAAAATACATTAAAAAAATAAAAAAAAATGTAACGGGACCGGGAGTGGTGAGAGTAGCATTATTCTTTTGTTATATGTAGGATTTATAATTTTTTTAACTTCTCATAAATACATCTAATTTCATTTTAATTACCCTATAAAACTTACTTCATATTTTAATTCATTACTGTTCATAAATAATTCAATCCATCTTAATTATTTCAACATCCAAATGGCCCTAAAAGAGAAGAATGAAAGAAGAACATAGACAACCTTCACTAGAGGAAGGAGGATTGCGCAACATACTCACCGAGAGGAAAAAGAACTACGCGATGGAGCTGTGCAACGGTAGACCTGGTGGCCGGACATAATCAAGTTCACAACGGCTTCCCTTATGGGTGGCGATAGGGAGAGAGAGATGAGAGAGAAAGAGACGAAAAATAGACAGGGGGGGGGAGGAGAAGATTGGGCGTGGGCTTATCGGAGTGGCACGTAGGTGACGAGAGGGTGGCTGGTCGACGTTGCTGGACTTCACCGTACCGTGGCTGGTGGCAGCTAAGGGGGTTGAGAGCTAGGAGAAATGAAGTTGCTTTGTTTCGGTGTGGTGAAACAGAGGCTTATATGGTGGTTTACAGAGGGTGGTGTGATGGCAGTGGTGTACAACAAGGCTTTGGCTCACGGTTGATCTATTCCAACGAGGGTGGTGCTACCATGAGATGTGCTTCCCGTGGCTACAGGCATGGGTCTACGCTGGGTGTAATGTTTCCAACAGTAGCAGCTCGCTGCGTCTTCGACGTGAAGGGGGTCTTGCGATGCAGCAGCTTGCCCTCCTTAGGTGGCTGCTACTTCGTGCAACAGAGGCTAAGGAGAGGAGGCTACAGGTGGTTAATGTGGCTACGGTTGCTTCCTGGACGTGGACTTTGGCTGAGACATGGGGTTGGACAAACCTTCGCGTGGGGACGTGATGGTCGTAAGGGGTGGCTGCAGTGTGGCGATCCTAGGGAACCTGAGGAAGGAGAGGAGTTGTGGCTTGCTTGCTGGAAACTCACAAAAAAATAGAATCATCTGTCAGGTAAGAAGAAAAAATAAAAATAAGAACGTAGGTGAGAAGCGACGGGGAGGAGAGAAATACGGGGAGAAGAAAGACAGAAAGGATAAGGAGAAGAAACCGTCGGGGTGTGTTGATAAAAAGGGAGAAACATGCCGCCATCCATGTATGAGGTCTGCAGTGAGTGGGTTTTTGCATTAAGTGTGTGTATATAAATTTATTTATAGAAAGCTGAAACCCTAGACAAAAGGAGGAAGAAACGTGCATGGTTTGGAGTTTTAACGGGTTTTCTCTTGGGTTCTTCTTGGGTTGGGTTTAGGGTGATGGTATGGGCTTTTGATCCTTTCAAAATAAAATCTAGCCCATTAATACCATTGTAACCATAATTTACTAAACCGAGTCTTAAAATAATTTTTGAACACATTGGGCCGAATTAAAATTTCCCGTTAGCCTAGAGAGTTATAGCCCGTGGGCTCATCCAAAATTATCCCATAATTTATGCCCCAAAACAAAATCCATATACCACCAAAATAAATTTTTGGACCCGTAATTTATTCAAAATACTCGTTAAAAATTTTAAATAGACTTTTCATACATATTAACTTTTTAAAAAAATAAAATCATAGACTTTTCATACATATTAACTAGATTTGTAATATAATCTCTAAATAAGGACTGTATATAGTATTGCTCTTTGTTTTATATTAACTTTTCAAATTTTCGTATCAATATTTATAACAAATTTCTATATTTTAAGCGGAAGTCGTAATAAATGTCACGTGTATTAATTTATAATAAACGATTCTTGTCCTCGATAAAAGATTGTGCTAGCCAAATCTCAATCAAGGCATATATTATGGGAAATGTTTCAACTAATAACTCGAAAAGAGAGAAAAAAAATTATATTTACTTTAAAGTCATAATTTTTACACAAAATATTTAATATCAATTATTTTTAAAAAGGATTGATATTTTGATTTTTCTTAAAATTATAATAATCCCACGACAAGAAGTTAATTAACCTATCCAATTTGTCTACTCCACCTCAAAAGCTTTTCTACCTACTCCCAAGAAAAAAAGTTACACACTCACACAAAGAAGTAGGGAAAGCACGGGAAGATCTCTCCACAAAAACCAACAACACTACATTAAAATTATTTATTATTTTTACATCACATATTATACATATTTTTATTTTATTTTATTCTCTTAATAACTATGTGATTTAGGAATAATAAGTAAAAGAGTTTAGCAAAAATAAAACTAAAAAAAATAAAATATAAATATAGTGAGTTGTGTGTGAAATGATTAGTAGCTACAACAAAAATACTTACCCATATTTCATAAAGTTGTTGTAAAGGTTAACAATAAGGTCCCCATCCTTATTTCGCAAGTTAGAAATACTAGGGCAATTAGTTGCATTAGTCGTGCTACACTCATTGAGGGTACTGTTAATTATAAATGTTTTATTTTTATGTTTTAATTTTTTAACAATTTTAATTATAAAAAAAATATAATTTTATTAATAATCATTTTTCTTAACTTTTAAATAAAAGAAATTAAAATATATAAATGATAAGATTGAACGATAAATTTAAGATACTCCACTAACATTAAAGCTTATAATGACTTTAAAAATGTATCTCTAGGCTCCGTTTAAATTTAAAAATAAGATTAGATGAGTTGAATAATAATGTAATTTATGTGTTGAAATTTATAAATAATAATAAATAGTAATAATACGATAAGAACTCATCTCTCGGAATAATGCCATCCATAACTTATAAGTACTGCACCGCTTCAGTTAGGTCAACCAGCTAGGATGTCGGCACCCACACGCGTACGTACGTACGTACAGCCACCTGATCGGCTGGACCGGTTCTTTAGGACAATCTGACAAATAACGAGGAGTAGGTGCGGCTAATTGGCTGTACCTTAACTTGATTGAAACAGTACTGTCAAGTGTCAACTACCTATTGAAAACAGAAAATACCTTGTAATTTTTTTTCCAAACCAACATTCATAAGTGAGCCATTGTTAATTATGCAAATCAATCAATTTTTTTTTTTTTTTTTAAATATTGGAGTTTGGGTGCTTCTGCATGTGAAATGGCAAATGGGCATGCAAAGGCCGGATACTCAAGAATTAATGGAAGTATCAAAATGATTATTTGCTGGAAATTAGATAAAACTGCAGTACTCTTAAGAAAGTTGTTCTTAAAACTTAGATCTCCTTCTGTCTGTGATGCATGCAGGATGAGTTTGTCATGCAGATCAATGCATATCCCTAGCTAGGAA
>NW_023341353.1:0-212 GCF_001411555.2 Juglans regia | reverse complement strand
AACAAGTCCAAAATTACAATCCAAACAATAAAAATATCGAAATTAAAATCCCAACAATTTTATTTTTTAGGTATAAGGGTATAATTATAATTTTAACTTTCTTAACAGGTCTAACAAGTTATAATGGGTTAACCCATTATCAATATGTTAAGCTTTCGTGTCTTAACAAATCAACCTATTTTGACCCGAACCTGTGTTCTATATCTTTTTCA
>NW_023341352.1:0-212 GCF_001411555.2 Juglans regia | reverse complement strand
CATGGCATAGACCTAGGTACTAGTGGCATTGTTACTAATTTAATTTTTTTTTTTATTAGTAAGAAGACAATTATATTAATACGAACGAAATAGGCATTGTTACTAATTTAATGGAATGCATTTACCTAACATTCTTGTTATCTTATGCTTGCAGTGATCTGTCTTATAATAATTTAGTTGGAAGCTTTCCTTCTTGGGTCAGCCAAGAAAAT
>NW_023341351.1:0-212 GCF_001411555.2 Juglans regia | reverse complement strand
GTGTGCGCGTTGTTGGTGACATCTTTACCATGATACATAACGACTCTCGGCAACGGATATCTCGGCTCTCGCATCGATGAAGAACGTAGCGAAATGCGATACTTGGTATGAATTGCAGAATCCCGCGAATCATCGAGTCTTTGAACGCAAGTTGCGCCCGAAGCCATTCGGCCGAGGGCACGTCTGCCTGGGTGTCACGCATCGTTGCCCCA
>NW_023341350.1:0-212 GCF_001411555.2 Juglans regia | reverse complement strand
CATCCAACCATTCCGAGATCTCAAACCACATTGTTCAGTTTTATGATACATTGCTTTCGGAACAATTTGAGTGGAGGCCGAGACTTGATGGGATGGCCTTTG
The DNA here is from genome assembly GCF_001411555.2 of Juglans regia. Lineage (NCBI taxonomy): Eukaryota > Viridiplantae > Streptophyta > Magnoliopsida > Fagales > Juglandaceae > Juglans > Juglans regia. Next base: position 110 of record NW_023341350.1, on the reverse strand, counting down.
ATGTTCTTGACCCACAGGTAGCGGAACGACTTGAAAGGCCTTTTGACGAGGTAGAGATCCGGTCGGTGATCAAGGGTATGGCGGGGGGTAAAACACCCAGTGCGGATGGG
>NW_023341348.1:0-212 GCF_001411555.2 Juglans regia | reverse complement strand
CTTCCTTGGCCTAAGCGGCCATAGTCCCTCTAAGAAGCTGGCCGCGGAAGGTCACCTCCGCATAGCTAGTTAGCAGGCTGAGGTCTCGTTCGTTAACGGAATTTACCAGACAAATCGCTCCACCAACTAAGAACGGCCATGCACCACCACCCATAGAATCAAGAAAGAGCTCTCAGTCTGTCAATCCTTACTATGTCTGGACCTGGTAAGTT
>NW_023341347.1:0-212 GCF_001411555.2 Juglans regia | reverse complement strand
AAAAATTCATTTGAGTTGGATATTTGAATGTTAGACACAGCTTAAAATTTGATTACACTCAGTTCAGTCTAAGTTCCAAATGGGGCCACAATCTTTCAATAAATATGGGATAATGATAGGCTTACTATTTCATACCACCCGTTTACTACTCCATAATGTATTTGAAATTTTTATTATTTTCTTTTAAGTATTTTTTTAACATCCTTAATCAT
>NW_023341346.1:0-212 GCF_001411555.2 Juglans regia | reverse complement strand
GATTCCTTGGCACGACTCAACAAAGCAGCCGTGCCGTCCTACCTATTTAAAGTTTGAGAATAGGTCGAGGGCGTTGCGCCCCCGATGCCTCTAATCATTGGCTTGACCCGATAGAACTCGCCCGTGGGCTCCAGCTATCCTGAGGGAAACTTCGGAGGGAACCAGCTACTAGACGGTTCGATTAGTCTTTCGCCCCTATACCCAAGTCAGAC
>NW_023341344.1:0-937 GCF_001411555.2 Juglans regia | reverse complement strand
CTTATATATATATATAAACTATTAATTTTTATATATTTTTTTCCCTAATTGGGTTGGTTCGGTCCCGGAAACCATGGAACCGGGACCGGACCTAGTCCGACTGGTTTGCATAAAATAAGAACTGGTTCCGGACCGGACTAGTTTTTCGATTTCCAAGTTTAAATTTACACCCCTAGTTATGACTCTTAATGATCCAAGTGTTCTTTCATGTTTTGCTGTTGTTGTTTGGAGCATTTGAAAATTTAGGAATTTAAAGATTTTCCTGCATACAGAAATTTCAGTTTGTGATGTTGTGAGGAATTGCTTTTCCTATGTTGAATGTTATTTGTTGGCACTACAATGTATACAAGTTCCTTAGCATCAAACTTTGTTGTGTTGGAAACCTCCACCAAGTGGATATCTTAAGTTAAACTTTGATGGGGCCACTTTTAGTTAGGAGTTTTAAGTTTGGAGTGTGTGCAGTTTTGAGGGATGACACAGGAAGAATGATTATGGCCATGTCTAGAAAGGAAGAAGGCATTCTTTGGGTAGAAGACATTGAGGCTTTAGCGGCTTTAAGAGTCTTACAAATTATCTCTCATATGGGAATTCCTCATTTGATCTTAGAAAGAGATTCTCTTATTGTGATTGAAGCCATTCAATAATCTGGTCAAGAGTTTAATTATAGCCTTATTCTTAGGGAGATTCAGTTATTGTTATCTTATTTCTAATCTTTAGATGTTTTTCACGTTAGACGGCACATAAACTAGTTAGGCATGCATTGTGAAAAATACTCTCCAATGGTGATTTCATCCTCTTGACTTTATTCAAGCTAGTTTAGAAGTGGATACTGAAGCTGTTTAAGGGACTAAAGTGTGTATTTTATTTCTATATTTTGATGTACTTGCTTCTTTAAGGTGAATGAAGCAATATTTGATTCTCAAAAAAAAAAAAAAAA
>NW_023341343.1:0-212 GCF_001411555.2 Juglans regia | reverse complement strand
ACGACGCTCTTCCGATCTTTTGACACATTCTGACATGGTTTTGTTGGATTTGTACCCAGCTGCGCTGCAGTGCATGTATCCTGTATCTCGTTGAAAATGAATTTCTTCGCCAGTTGTTATGTTAGCAGTAAAAAGAGGACACAATAAGATGAAAAAGAACATGCTTATTAACACCTTATCTCAATCGGATTAAAACAATCCCTGAATCCAAC
>NW_023341342.1:0-212 GCF_001411555.2 Juglans regia | reverse complement strand
TCTGGATTGGAGAGAATCTACAGAACCAAATAGCTAACAATTTGGAAAAGCTTGGGAATTTCATAGAAGGTATTCTTCCAAACTACAACCAAACAAACTTTACATGTCATATATATATATATATATATATATATATACACTTCTTTTTTGTTTTCTTCGAGTTATGAATATGCCGGCATGTGCCTTGTTTTATTGTTAGCATCAATTTTGAC
>NW_023341341.1:0-212 GCF_001411555.2 Juglans regia | reverse complement strand
AGCCCGGGTTGTAGTCATGCCCGTGGAGACGTCGTTGCCGCGATCGTGGAGGGCAGCACGCGCCGCAAGGCGTGCTTCGGCATCTGCGTGCTCCTGGCATCGGCATGTGGGCACCCCATTCGGCCCGTCTTGAAACACGGACCAAGGAGTCTGACATGTGTGCGAGTCAACGGGCTAGTAAACCCGTAAGGCGTAAGGAAGCTGATTGGTGG
>NW_023341340.1:0-212 GCF_001411555.2 Juglans regia | reverse complement strand
AAAATTCATATAATCCTTGAGCGACATACTAGCATCCTTCCGATCCCAATCCAAACGGAGATCTGATCCAAACCCATGGCTACGCGATGGGCAGGGCGAGATTTCCCGAAAAATCCACTCCCGAGTGGTCCTTCTTGTCAATTTATCTCGCAAGGCGGAGAAAACAAAAACGTGGGGTGCAACACGAGGACTTCCCAGGAGGTCACCCATCC
>NW_023341339.1:0-212 GCF_001411555.2 Juglans regia | reverse complement strand
TTAGTATAACTAATATTTATATATATTAATATATATATCAAGTATAAGAGATTAGAGATTTAATATATATATATATCAAGTATATTAGTTTATTATTAATATTTTGGTGCTTTTTTTTTAATATTCATATATAATAATATATATCATATATTTTTTTTTATAAATTTTCATATATATATAATATATAAAATAGATTTATATTAGTTAGTATA
>NW_023341338.1:0-212 GCF_001411555.2 Juglans regia | reverse complement strand
CCCCCCCCTCTTTTTTTTTTTTTTTTTTTATCAAAGAAAAGATGGTAGGCTGTGTTTGGCCCACGCGATGCACGTCCCCTTCCGCCCTTCGGCCCCTCTCAGGTATCAGTAGTTATTATACATACACCCACTCTCCACCGGATAGATAGATAAAAGTGCTTTCTTGGTTTCCCTCCAGCAGTTTCTTTGTCTTCTTCTGCCAGCAGATAACA
>NW_023341335.1:0-213 GCF_001411555.2 Juglans regia | reverse complement strand
GGCCCATGCAATGTGTTCACTGGTCGCGTTTGCTTGACTGCCACATGCACAGTTTCGGATGCCTAGTGTGTCACACACATGCGCCACTGGTACCCTGCATGAAGTGTGCACACCTTAGACGACCGGTCGCCATGCTCGAACTACAGACAAACAACAGCAAAAAAAAAAAAAAAAAAAAAAAAAAAAAAAAAAAAAAAAAAAAAAAAAAAAAAA
>NW_023341334.1:0-212 GCF_001411555.2 Juglans regia | reverse complement strand
AACCGCCATGGGGTAGACTAGAGCACCCGAGGGCTAGCCAACGTGAGAAAGCCCCTAGCACGACCGATTGCCCCCATCAACAAGCCCATGCGCGGCACTAGGTGCCACCTAATCCGTCCCTAAAGCACAAGCTTGTTGCTAGAAAGCAAGCGAGAATGTAGGAATCACCCCCACGAAAGCGAGCCCAAAAAACGGTCGTCGCCCGTCAAACC
>NW_023341333.1:0-212 GCF_001411555.2 Juglans regia | reverse complement strand
ACAGCACCATTCCTTCAGGGATGCACTTATGGTGAAGCAGAGAGGCGTGTCTGTGGGGCTTGGCTCTGATAGAGAGGTGTGTCCTATACAGTGGCAGGGGGGGGATAGCAGACAAGTAGGGGGCGTGACAGAGGGGGAGACTCTGGAACTCTTGCTGGAAACTAAGGCTCAACTGAACAAAATGCAAACCAAAATAGATTGGTTAATAAGGA
>NW_023341332.1:0-212 GCF_001411555.2 Juglans regia | reverse complement strand
GAAAAATTGATTTTGGGCTTGATAGCATCTCAAACCCTAACCAAACCCCCTTTAAACCCCAAATTGAAGCCCACTTGGTGGGGCCCACCAAGGCCCACGAAATTGGCTACCTTGGCAAAGCTTCTTGGAGAAGTTTCCTCCCCCACATGGCAGACCATCCACTGCCATTGGCTGCACCCAATAGTGCCTTGATGTGAAGGAGAAATCCACTC
>NW_023341331.1:0-212 GCF_001411555.2 Juglans regia | reverse complement strand
TTGGCCAAGGGCTTATTTGGAAAATTACATTTTAGGAACTAGGGTTTCATCAATTTACTGTTGGGGTTACTGTAGCCGCGCGTACTGTAGCCGGTACTGTTCATTAAGGGTAATTTTGGGTAAAAGGGGCATTATTTTGGCTAGGGTTTTGATTAGGTTTGGCTTTAAAAACTCTTTGTAGCCTCATTTGAGAGTTAGACAATATTGAATTT
>NW_023341327.1:0-212 GCF_001411555.2 Juglans regia | reverse complement strand
GACTTGGGTATAGGGGCGAAAGACTAATCGAACCGTCTAGTAGCTGGTTCCCTCCGAAGTTTCCCTCAGGATAGCTGGAGCCCACGGGCGAGTTCTATCGGGTACAGCCAATGATTAGAGGCATCGGGGGCGCAACGCCCTCGACCTATTCTCAAACTTTAAATAGGTAGGACGGCACGGCTGCTTTGTTGAGTCGTGCCAAGGAATCGAGA
>NW_023341326.1:0-212 GCF_001411555.2 Juglans regia | reverse complement strand
GCACCGTAACCCGGCTTCCGGTTCATCCCGCATCGCCAGTTCTGCTTACCAAAAATGGCCCACTTGGAGCTCTCGATTCCTTGGCACGACTCAACAAAGCAGCGGTGCCGTCCTACCTATTTAAAGTTTGAGAATAGGTCGAGGGCGTTGCGCCCCCGATGCCTCTAATCATTGGCTTTACCCGATAGAACTCGCCCGTGGGCTCCAGCTAT
>NW_023341325.1:0-212 GCF_001411555.2 Juglans regia | reverse complement strand
GACATAGTAAGGATTGACAGACTGAGAGCTCTTTCTTGATTCTATGGGTGGTGGTGCATGGCCGTTCTTAGTTGGTGGAGCGATTTGTCTGGTTAATTCCGTTAACGTACGAGACCTCAGCCTGCTAACTAGCTATGCGGAGGTGACCTTCCGCGGCCAGCTTCTTAGAGGGACTATGGCCGCTTAGGCCAAGGAAGTTTGAGGCAATAACA
>NW_023341324.1:0-289 GCF_001411555.2 Juglans regia | reverse complement strand
ATTTTAATTTTTTGTAATAAATCATGGAACATTACATATAAAAAACCATCTAAGAGTTTTATCATTCATCATCTTCATACATCACATTATATTTATTTATATATTTTTTTATTTTTTATTTATTATTTTTTTTAATTTTATTTTTTGAAACTAAATAAATTTTTTTATTTATTATTTATATACTTTATATTTATAAAAAAAATTAAAAATTTATATATCATATAAAAATGATGAATATATAAATTCAGATTGACAAATACCATTATTCTTTAAATTTTGTATATCCGAG
>NW_023341323.1:0-212 GCF_001411555.2 Juglans regia | reverse complement strand
GCCTAACAGTTCGATGCACAAGCACGGAGCCTGTCAAGACATACAACCTTGTCACCACTCACACGCCGTTACGTCCGCCAGACCACAACATCAAACAAATTGAAACACACCCCAACCAAGCACAAGGCTAGCTGAGCGTGTGGAAGCATTGTGTGGTGTCGAGCCTGCCCCGCTAGGCATGGGAAATAAGAGAAGAGAAAATAGTAACAATC
>NW_023341322.1:0-212 GCF_001411555.2 Juglans regia | reverse complement strand
GTTGGGTAATGCCAGGTGGTGCTCCACAAATCAAAGCTGTGTGGAAGATGGTTCCTATTTGTATTATGTGGTGCATATGGCGGGAGCGTAATGAGCGGACATTTGATGATAAGGAGCGGACAATAGAGGATCTTAGAATTTTATTTTTCCGCACCTTACTTCTGTGGGCTAGTGCTGTAGATTTTAATGGCCTAAATGTACATGATTTTCTT
>NW_023341321.1:0-212 GCF_001411555.2 Juglans regia | reverse complement strand
ACTTGGAATCTTATTCAATAGACTTAATCATTAACATGACCATATGGGTGCTACACAGGTCCCCTTGAGCCGTGTGTCCCTGCCGATTACCACATCACATCACAGGTGTCTATACCAGCTATGAGTGCGTTAATACGTACTCCACAGTTGTTGTGGCCCCACGTATTCTACGTGTCACAATTGCTGTGTCTCACGTAGTGTATGCTCCACAG
>NW_023341320.1:0-212 GCF_001411555.2 Juglans regia | reverse complement strand
AATTGCTGCTGGATTATTTTGAATGAGTTTCTTGAAGTTCGATTAAGAACTAAAGAAGACACAGAAGAGTGGAAAAAGGCAAGAGTGTGCGAGACCATATGAGGGTAAAAGCCGTTTAGAGTGAAAACACGAGTGCAAGTGTATCAATTTCTTGAGTGAAACACGTGAGGGAGTGCTTGTGAGGATTCTAACTTTGTTTGCAGATTTTAAAA
>NW_023341319.1:0-212 GCF_001411555.2 Juglans regia | reverse complement strand
TCAAATTAGTATCATCTGAGTAGCTGACTTTAGCTTTAGAATGTGCATTTTACCATTATGTTGATATCAGTTTGTGTGGTGTTTACCGAGAGGGAAAAAAAAAACTGAAAAAATCAGTTTGTGTGGTTCTTTTCCTGTGTAGTTGTATCATGTCGTGGTAATCACACTTCGATGTCCATTTAGCAGGAAATAAATATTAATCTTATAAATCT
>NW_023341318.1:0-212 GCF_001411555.2 Juglans regia | reverse complement strand
GGTCCGGTGAAGTGTTCGGATCGAGGCGATGTGGGCGGTTCGCTGCCGGCAACGTCGCGAGAAGTCCACTGAACCTTATCATTTAGAGGAAGGAGAAGTCGTAACAATGTTTCCGTAGGTGAACCTGCGGAAGGATCATTGTCGATACCTGCCCAGCAGAACGACCTGTGAACATGTAATAACCTTCTGGGTGGGGGTGTAATGCCCCCTCC
>NW_023341316.1:0-212 GCF_001411555.2 Juglans regia | reverse complement strand
TGGTCGAGTAAGACAGCAGGACGGTGCCCACGGGCCATGCCTTGACAGCCCCGCTCGCACGCCCCATGGCTTGCCTTGACAGCCCCGTGGCTTGCCTTGGCAGCCCCGCTAGAAGCCCCATGGCTTGCCTTGGCAGCCCCGTGGCAAGCCCCATGGCCTGCCTTGACAGCCCCGCTGGAAGCCCCATGGCTTGCCTTGGCAGCCCCGTGGCA
>NW_023341315.1:0-212 GCF_001411555.2 Juglans regia | reverse complement strand
ATGGGATCGGACGAGAGTTTCGTGCCGACTCCGTGGTCCTTCTGCTGGCGGGGACTAGAGGATGTCTGGCCATGTACGCGCTGGGCGCGGAACTGGGCATCGCTCGTTGCGTAGTGGGTGCTCGGCCATGTACGCGCTGGGCACGGAACTGGGCATCGCTACGAAGCCAGGACGTGCGGATGGTCCCTAGGGGAGGCCATGGTGCATAGGGT
>NW_023341314.1:0-228 GCF_001411555.2 Juglans regia | reverse complement strand
TCCACGTTCAAACGTATATTTTGTACATTCGATCATTAATTTTTGACGCATTTACGTTCGAACGTTTAATATTAACGGTCAAACGTACAACTTTTTAATTTATCTGCCGTTTTGCTTTCCACGTTGCAGAAGTCAATATTTTATGTTCGAACGTATAAGGCATAACATTCGAACACAACACATTTCAAAATTCTTATCCGTTATGCCCCAAACATTCGAACGTGTATA
>NW_023341311.1:0-212 GCF_001411555.2 Juglans regia | reverse complement strand
CCAAGAGCACGAGAACGCCCACATGGTCCATGACAACCAACGTAAACTCGAAGGCTTGCATGGTAACACGTGGACAACTTCAGAGTCCAGCCAGCACCCAAAGATGATCACCGACAAGGACAAGGGGCAACGAGAGGGACAAATTCCATCTTTGTAGGTATGCAACACAGGAACCCTTCGGTAGCCCAACATGCTATTCACACGAGGAGCAA
>NW_023341310.1:0-212 GCF_001411555.2 Juglans regia | reverse complement strand
TATACTAACTAATATAAATCTATTTTATATATTATATATATATGAAAATTTATAAAAAAAAATATATGATATATATTATTATATATGAATATTAAAAAAAAAGCACCAAAATATTAATAATAAACTAATATACTTGATATATATATATATATTAAATCTCTAATCTCTTATACTTGATATATATATTAATATATATAAATATTAGTTATACT
>NW_023341308.1:0-212 GCF_001411555.2 Juglans regia | reverse complement strand
AACCCTAAAACAATGAATTTCAACAACCCTAACAATAGTGAAGAAATCTGCTAACCACCACTATTTTTTTTTTTTTTGTAATCAATCCTAGAACAATGACGCCCTAGGATTAAATATGCAAGAAATAAAAGATAGAATAAGACCTGATTGGAAACCTTGCTCTGAATACCAAATGATATGAACCCGTGGGAATGAATTCCCTTGAACCCACA
>NW_023341307.1:0-212 GCF_001411555.2 Juglans regia | reverse complement strand
GCATGCATGGCAGTAAAAGCATGAATGCATAATCAAATCATAAGTAATCATAGCATAACTTGACATACAACATAACATAACTGGCATAACTTAAACTGAAACTGAAGCTTACCATGAACGTGACTTAAAACATAGCATGAACGTGAACTTGAAATATAACATGGACTTGAAACATAACATGAACGTGAACATGCATAATTTGAACATGAACT
>NW_023341306.1:0-212 GCF_001411555.2 Juglans regia | reverse complement strand
GTTAGTTGTATTAAATGCATTTTATTCCTGAGATTATTTTTGGGTTATACTTACCTGCGGTACCATTCTGTGGTAACGCAGATTTTGATGCAGATGAGGAGGAGTAGGGTGAGCCTGAGGAGACGGCTCCGCCCGAGGAGTGATCTGGGATCACTAGCTTGTTATTTTATTTTACCCTTCTGTATTTTCGGGACATGTGTTAACTTTATTTT
>NW_023341305.1:0-212 GCF_001411555.2 Juglans regia | reverse complement strand
TATACGTAGAAGTTCGGTCATGTAAACGGTCATTCATACATATAGTGACCTTTGGAATGAGAGCTGTCTCCCATACAGCAAGCACATCAGATTCACATTGGCCCAACAACTACGTACACAATGAGCCGAACTTTTAATTTGGGCAGTAAAGTCTCTGTCATGCCCACTTCCTCGATCAATATTACGTGGGATATATATATATATATATATAT
>NW_023341303.1:0-218 GCF_001411555.2 Juglans regia | reverse complement strand
CAAAAAGAAGGGTTTGGCCGAAAACTTACTATGACATAGGGAATGAGTCGGACATGTAGGCACGTATGTCTTCAAGTCATAGATTTGGACATAGTAGTTTCCTCCAATATGTCATCAAGTCACAAATCGAGGATGCAGGCACATATTAGGGTTATAGAGAAAGGGCTATGGGAGGGAAGTGAGAGTGAAGTGAGGGAGAGAGGGCTACGAAAGTGAAA
>NW_023341302.1:0-212 GCF_001411555.2 Juglans regia | reverse complement strand
AAAAATTGATTGGGCCAAGTGATATTGGATTTGGGCTTGATAGCAACCCAAACCCTCTTTAAACCCCAAATTTTAGGCCCATTCGGTTTAGGCCCTTTAAGGCCTACGAATTTGGTCACCATAGGATTGCTTCATGGCTAAGTTTTGTACCCCCACTTGGCTGGCCAGATCTGTACAAGAAGAGCCTAGAAGGTTCTTGAAAGACATAGCTA
>NW_023341301.1:0-212 GCF_001411555.2 Juglans regia | reverse complement strand
TCACTATAATATATAAATAAAAAATAAAATCACTATAATATTTATCACTATTAAATATAAATAAAAAATCATTATAATATATAAATAATAAAAAATCACTATTATATATAAATAAAAAATAAAATCGCTATAATATATAAATAAAAAATAAAATCACTATAATATATAAATAAAAAATAAAATCACTATAATATTTATCACTATTAAATATA
>NW_023341300.1:0-212 GCF_001411555.2 Juglans regia | reverse complement strand
GAGTCGGGTTGTTTGGGAATGCAGCCCCAATTGGGCGGTAAATTCCGTCCAAGGCTAAATATGGGCGAGAGACCGATAGCAAACAAGTACCGCGAGGGAAAGATGAACAGGACTTTGAAAAGAGAGTCAAAGAGTGCTTGAAATTGTCGGGAGGGAAGCGGATGGGGGCCGGCGATGCGCCCCGGTCGGATGTGGAACGGTGTATGCCGGTC
>NW_023341298.1:0-212 GCF_001411555.2 Juglans regia | reverse complement strand
TGCTCTTCCGATCTTCAACATATGGGTCGGAACACGTTTTAGCCTCATCCCGATGAGATGGGCCCCAAGTAACTTGAAAATCTTCCTCAGGAAAAATCAGGGGTGGTTCGCCCTCCCTTATAGGAGAAACACTAAGGGGGGAGAAGGAATTGAAACCTTGCTCCCACTGGCGAGAGAAAGGGCCAGGAAAACAAAAGGTAAATCAGGAGTAA
>NW_023341296.1:0-212 GCF_001411555.2 Juglans regia | reverse complement strand
AACCGGCAGGAGGAAACATCAAATGTCCGAGGAAACATAAAGGCCTTTTTTATCGAAATACTTTGAATTTGGACGAGATTTTTTGCAGGCATGCTTAGAAAAATCATGTCTTGAAGTAGGAGCAAGCCTCACAATTTTTCGACATCGGGATTTTTTTATTTAATTTTTTTGATTAAATAAATCCGAAAAATCAAAAAAAATCGAAAATAGGC
>NW_023341294.1:0-212 GCF_001411555.2 Juglans regia | reverse complement strand
CCGACCATGTCCCGACGACCGTTTTTTGGGCTCGTTTTCGTGGGGGTGATTCCTACATTCTCGATTGCTTTCTAGCAACAAGCTTGTGCTTTAGGGACGGATTTGGTAGCACCTAGTGCCACGCATGGGCTTGTTGATGGGGGCAATCGGTCGTGCTAGGGGCTTTCTCACGTTGGCTAGCCCTCGTGTGCTCTAGTCTACCCCATGGCGGT
>NW_023341293.1:0-2185 GCF_001411555.2 Juglans regia | reverse complement strand
ATACATCCAAACAGAAATTAAAAAAAAAAATAGTGAAGAACAACTTATCCACAATCGTCGGCCATGTCTTGGTCATGGGTCTCACAAAGATATAGACGACTAAACCATGACCACGAGTTGCCAAAACTCACAGTCATAGTTTAGCCGTTGGTCTTTGTGGAAGATCCATGACCAAGTAATGGTTGTTGGTTGTGAAAATCCATGGTCATGGCTTGGTTGTGGGCCTCTGAATAGATCCATGATCAAACCATGGTTGTGGGTCTCTCAACTACAACTAGCTCGAGTGACCCACGATCATGGATTTGCAAGAATAAAAGTAAGAGAATGTGAGAATGAGACAAAAAAAAGAGTCCTTGGGTAGTGAGTAGCGGGAGAGAACGAGAGTAGGGAGAGAGTATAGGAATTAGGGTTTTAACTTCTTTTCAACGTTATATAGCATGGGAAGGCAGGTGGGTACCCATCCCCTCTACCCACCCTTTTGATTTTATTTTAAAATGAACATGCCCACCTGCTTGGGCTAACAGGTGGATTTTCTACTTGTTACCCCAATGGACTAGGCGAATTGGGTGGGCTGGCTGGATTTAGAGAGCCCACCGCTCAGTCTTAATAATAAGAGCCATTCAATAGAAATCTAGATATTGAGAAGCAAACGTCTAATAATGTTACACTAATGACTCATTTTCTTAAACTACTATCAGCTAGAAATTTAACTACTCCTAGTCACATGTCTATATTTCAGTTGAAAATATTATTGAACGTTTGCGCAAATAATCCACAAATATTTCAATATGAATATTGTTGCATTGTTCCATACTTTTATACTTTAATGCTGAAAGCTCTCTTTCTTGGCACAACAAATAGATATTCATGTCACTTTGGTCGTATGCATGATATAAAAAAAAAATCAAATCCAAGGATGCATGTCACTTGGTTTATCTATCTCCACATGGAATAATAAATGTTAAGTTATAATATATACATTAAAATCTACCTATTTTTATTAGTTTAAACTTTTGGAATAAACGACATTTTCATATAGCATTCGAGCATATAATGTTCTGAGTTCGAATCTTAATTTTGTACTTCACCCCGTTACTTAAATATCTCACGTATTGAGCCAACCTACTTACGGAGAGTCTTGCCTATAACAGCCTTTCAAAAATTTAGTGGATGAATTTCTTTAAGTTTTAGGAATGTCATGAAAACTTTGGAAAGATCTCAAGAATCAAGAAATCATGTAGGTTTTGGTCTGTCAGCTTAGTCAGTTTCTTACTCACTTTGGTGATAGAAAATGCAGTTTTATTTATTTGAGATGCTTAGGAGTATGAGATTGAGAAACCATTTGCACCATTAGTTTCAGATGAATATAGATTTTACGGCTCGATAATACACTTTTCATTTTCCAGATGATAGTTGTTAGAAAACGCCTTTTGATTTAATTGAGGCACTTAAGAGTCAAAATTTGCGAAACAAATTTTACTATTAGGTTCATGTGATTATTTACATTTGAGTAATGCTAGAGCCATAGAAAATTTATACCGAAACCATCACACCAAATCATGTGGCAAAGCCACCTGGGAGCCTAAAAGTAAAAAGAGAAAATAGAAATGACAAATACATGATAGCCTAAAAGTAAAAAATTAAAAATTAAAAAAAAATAAACATTAATGCACCATTTCCCGTAACCCAAATTTCCCTTTCCTTTCCCTCCCTCCCTCCCTCCCCGTCCATGCACAATTTTCAGCGTATAGGATTCATTTTTGAAGTGAAGCAAATTCACCCAGCTCCATTTTTGGCTCACCTTTAGACTCCCTCGATTTTCGACAACGGTAACTAGTTGACTCTATTATTGCTTTCGATTATTATTTTTATATACTTTTATATTATTTTTTACATTTCGAGGGAGTCCCTTTCGACTCCTGGGGATCAAGGGAGAAATCAAGGTCGATCTTTGAAGAAATTCTAGAGCAACAACATGCCAAACCAGAGAAGCATCTCATCAATTAGCATGCCAAACCAAGCATCAGAACCTATCTTCGAATGAAAACCCTAAAGCCCCTCTCTCACTAAGAAAAAACAAATTCCCCACCCACCCATTAAATTTAGATTTTCCATTAATTCTTGGTTCAATCATTGATCTTCAATTTAAGGTACAACACTCATTTTTAATCATTTTTTTTTTTTG
>NW_023341292.1:0-212 GCF_001411555.2 Juglans regia | reverse complement strand
CCCTGGGTTGACGAAGTACAGTCAACAGGTTGCGAATTGGGCCTAATTAGCTGGTCACCGGAGCGCGCCAGGCACTAACGCCGATGGTGCCACACATTATGTTACGTTTGTCCACAGCAAGTGTGGCACAAACAGATAAGTCATGGGGCCACAACAACTGTAGAGCATGAAGTATGGGGCCACAACAACTGTGGAGCATACACTACGTGAGA
>NW_023341291.1:0-212 GCF_001411555.2 Juglans regia | reverse complement strand
GGGAAAACTATTGAGGTAAAAGGCAAAGAGAGTGTGAGACTATTATCGAAAAAAGCCAATTAAGAGTGAAACACGAGTGGAGTGTCATTATTCGAGTGTAAACACGTGAGGGAGTGTGTGAGGTTTTCCACTAACATTCTTTTTGTGCAGCATATTATGATGTCTCATAGAAGTGACTCATCACCAAAAAGTGTGGCAGATAACTCATCCTT
>NW_023341288.1:0-212 GCF_001411555.2 Juglans regia | reverse complement strand
CAATGTTTTGAATACCGTACCGGATGGCGTACCGGTCAAGACACTGGAACGAAATATTTCGGTACCGGTACCGATTCGTGTACCGTTTCGGGATAGTCGATATATGAATAAATTATATATATAAATATATATAACAATTATATTCTAAAATAATAGTTTATATATGAATAAATTATATATAAATACATACATACATATAAATTATAAATAGT
>NW_023341287.1:0-212 GCF_001411555.2 Juglans regia | reverse complement strand
CGCCCGAAGCCATTCGGCCGAGGGCACGTCTGCCTGGGTGTCACGCATCGTTGCCCCAACCCCAAACACTTCTTATGATGTGTGGGGTGCGGGGAAGACATTGGTCTCCCGTGTGCTTCTGCTCGCGGTTAGCCTAAAAGTGAGTCCTAGGCGACGAGCGCCACGACAATCGGTGGTTGAGAAACCCTCGTGACCCGTCGTGTGTTGCCCGT
>NW_023341286.1:0-212 GCF_001411555.2 Juglans regia | reverse complement strand
GCAAAATTATATTTCTCCACTTGAAACTTCTTAATTAAATTTTTCAACCTTCCTCTAGACTTGCTCTAGACCTGCCCAACCCTCCAAACGCAAAGCTACAAGATAGTCTTGATCTAAGCTTACAATCTATTCACAATTTATAGATAATTTTAAATATAATAATATATTTTATTAAATTTAAATCCATTAAATTAAAATAATATTTAAAATAA
>NW_023341285.1:0-212 GCF_001411555.2 Juglans regia | reverse complement strand
AGAACTAAAGAAGACACAGAAGAGTGGAAAAAGGCAAGAGTGTGCGAGACCATATGAGGGTAAAAGCCGTTTAGAGTGAAAACACGAGTGCAAGTGTATCAATTTCTTGAGTGAAACACGTGAGGGAGTGCTTGTGAGGATTCTAACTTTGTTTGCAGATTTTAAAACATGTCTAATAATCAAGAAGAAGACACAACCGAAGAATTTCGACA
>NW_023341284.1:0-212 GCF_001411555.2 Juglans regia | reverse complement strand
TCTGGATTGGAGAGAATCTACAGAACCAAATAGCTAACAATTTGGAAAAGCTTGGGAATTTCATAGAAGGTATTCTTCCAAACTACAACCAAACAAACTTTACATGTCATATATATATATATATATATATATATACACTTCTTTTTTGTTTTCTTCGAGTTATGAATATGCCGGCATGTGCCTTGTTTTATTGTTAGCATCAATTTTGACCG
>NW_023341283.1:0-212 GCF_001411555.2 Juglans regia | reverse complement strand
AGAAAAGAAGAGAGTTGAGTTGAGTAGAGTGTGATCCTCCTCCTCTGTAATATTTTCTTGTGTGTCACTATTTATTAGTGAAGCTCTTTTCTGTGGATGTAGGCAGTTGCCGAACCACGTTAAATTTTTGGTGTCACTGAGTGCATGAGTGTACTCTTTTATTACCGCTTTTATACCTTCCGCTGTGTTGATTTTCCCAACAAGTGGTATCA
>NW_023341282.1:0-1115 GCF_001411555.2 Juglans regia | reverse complement strand
CAATTTTATAGTGCAAAGTTTATTTTCTCTTTTTTCGAAATGAATAGTAATATCCGCGATAGCACTTAGTCCAATCATTTCCAAATTACAGTGTGGATTGTCTAAATCAGTCTAGAGAAGTTTATTCATACACTTGGTAATATTTAGTCACACTTGGTAAATCGTATAGGAAATTTGGCAATAGGAAGAACCATGAGATGAAAATGTGAAGGAAATGAAGGAAATAAAGCATTGTGATCATGCCACCTAAGCTAAACATTATTACATCCAACCATTCATTTTTGTGTCAAGCCAAAGAGGTTTTCAACCATAGTGAAACCTCAAATTTTTGAGATCCAATTGAAATCCCCAAACCTTGGTGAAAATCGAAACCCTAAAAGGTTTTCCCAAATGGTTATTCCAGACTCAAAATGTTGGCCGGTTTTAGCTTAATGTTTAATCACTTAATTAAATCACTTCAATATGCTATTAACCACTCAATCTCATATTATTTCACTCTCATTTATTCTTTTACACCTTGATATTTTTATTGGGCCAAACAAATTTGGATTTGAACTTGTTAGAAATCGAACCAAGCCAAACCCTATTGAAACCCTAAATGTGGGCCAATCGGTTTAGGCCCATTAAGGCTCACCAAAACGCACCACCTAAGCAAGGCTTCTTGAAGAAGTTTTTCCCACAGCCATAGGTGTAATTTCACTGTCTATGTTAGCCCAAATAGTAGCTGATGGGAGGTCAAATAGCCACCCCATCAACACCCTTCACATGGAACCTTCCTTGGCTAAAACCATGTGTTGTTGTCCATGATTTTGGTTGGCAAAACCAATATCAAATGGTCACCCTCACATCCCCTCTCAGTCCTCCAGCCTTACATAAGTCGTCCATGACTTGTTCTTCATGCTTTTATCACTTTCACTTTGCTTTCTTGGAGAGAACTCTAGAGGAGACTTTAGACAGTGTTTCTAGCCATTATTACTTGATTTTTTTGAAACCCTTGTAAGTAGATTCTCACAAAACTACCTTCATATAAGTTGTTCCTCTTTGAGTTTGGTTTCCATTTATGTATTTTGCATGATTTTTCACGGAGGTTACGAGTTGAAAAAAAAAAAAAAAAA
>NW_023341280.1:0-212 GCF_001411555.2 Juglans regia | reverse complement strand
CTGTCTCACGACGGTCTAAACCCAGCTCACGTTCCCTATTGGTGGGTGAACAATCCAACACTTGGTGAATTCTGCTTCACAATGATAGGAAGAGCCGACATCGATGGATCAAAAAGCAACGTCGCTATGAACGCTTGGCTGCCACAAGCCAGTTATCCCTGTGGTAACTTTTCTGACACCTCTGGCTTCAAATTCCGAAGGTCCAAAGGATC
>NW_023341279.1:0-212 GCF_001411555.2 Juglans regia | reverse complement strand
GGGGGCGTGGCACACGCCCTTTCCATGGGCGCCAGGGGCATGCCCATGTGAGGGGGGCGGCATGGTCAGCCCTCCTGGCTGACCATGTTGGGGCTTGCATGCCCTCCCTAAAGAGCATTTAGAGCCAAATCCCAACCGGCAGGAGGAAACATCAAATGTCCGAGGAAACATAAAGGCCTTTTTTATCGAAATACTTTGAATTTGGACGAGAT
>NW_023341278.1:0-212 GCF_001411555.2 Juglans regia | reverse complement strand
CGGTCCTATTGTGTTGGCCTTCGGGATCGGAGTAATGATTAACAGGAACAGTCGGGGGCATTCGTATTTCATAGTCAGAGGTGAAATTCTTGGATTTATGAAAGACGGACAACTGCGAAAGCATTTGCCAAGGATGTTTTCATTAATCAAGAACGAAAGTTGGGGGCTCGAAGACGATCAGATACCGTCCTAGTCTCAACCATAAACGATGC
>NW_023341276.1:0-212 GCF_001411555.2 Juglans regia | reverse complement strand
ATTCAAATAATCCTTGAGCGACATACTAGCGTCCTTCCGATCCCAATCCAAACGGAGATCTGATCCATACCCATCGCTATGCGATGGGCAGGGCGAGATTTTCCCAAAAATCCACTCCCGAGTGGTCCTTCTTGTCAATTTATCTCGCAAGGCGGAAAAAACAAAAACGAGGGGTGCAACACGAGGACTTCCCTGGAGGTCACCCATCCTAG
>NW_023341275.1:0-212 GCF_001411555.2 Juglans regia | reverse complement strand
CTACTTCAAGATATGATTTTTCTAAGCATGCCTGCAAAAAATCTCGTCCAAATTCAAAGTATTTCGATAAAAAAGGCCTTTATGTTTCCTCGGACATTTGATGTCTCCTCCTGCCGGTTGGGATTTGGCTCTAAATGCTCTTTAGGGGGGGCATGCAAGCCCCAACATGGTCAGCCAGGAGGGCTGACCATGCCGCCCCCCTCACATGGGCA
>NW_023341273.1:0-212 GCF_001411555.2 Juglans regia | reverse complement strand
AAGCAGCCGTGCCGTCCTACCTATTTAAAGTTTGAGAATAGGTCGAGGGCGTTGCGCCCCCGATGCCTCTAATCATTGGCTTTACCCGATAGAACTCGCCCGTGTGCTCCAGCTATCCTGAGGGAAACTTCGGAGGGAACCAGCTACTAGACGGTTCGATTAGTCTTTCGCCCCTATACCCAAGTCAGACGAACGATTTGCACGTCAGTATC
>NW_023341272.1:0-212 GCF_001411555.2 Juglans regia | reverse complement strand
CCACAGGATGCCCGCGAGCAAAAGACTCCAACCTCTTATTTTTGCCACATTGCGCTCAATTGGTTTTGTACAAAGCTTGGGCAAAGTGGTAAAAATAAGAGTTGTTCCGATTCGCCCCGTGTTGGGGAATTCTTACCCTATGGTCATGGTAGTACCACAGGACGCCCGCTTGGAAACGACTCCAACCTCTTATTTTTGCCACTTTGCGCTGA
>NW_023341271.1:0-1809 GCF_001411555.2 Juglans regia | reverse complement strand
CGCAAGACTCATAACTTTTTTCAACTTTCTATAAATATATCTAAATTCATATTTACATCAAAACATATCTAAACTCATATTTGATCGGCTCTGCAAAGCTCACTTCATCATCTCAACTCACTATTATTCATAAAAAATTTAATTTATCTCAATTCAACCCAATATCTAAATAAGACTTAAGTAGCCTTACTATCCCCCAACCCTGGCATTAGTTCATGACAAATGGTACTATTTATCCGTAATTTTATCATATCCAGCTATACTAATTTATGTGCCATATTCTGGATGATTTTTTATTTAAATAGTTAACTTGGATTATCTTAATTTTATTATTTTTATTGTTAAAATATTACTTTTTAATATTATTATTATTTTAAGATTTAAAAAAGTTGAATTGTTTATTATATTTTTTATTAAAATTTATAAAAAATTGTAACGATGAGTTGATATGGATTTAGGAACCAAACAACAAGAAAAACCTTCTTTCTTCCTCTATTTCTTTGATTTTTTGTTTTGGCCCCTAAAAAGATGACGCGATGCATCACAAAAATAAATATAAGTAGGCACGAGGAAAAAAGACAGGTTGATTTGCAGTTTTGCATTGCGCCTTAAATGCTGGAGCTTTTTTTCATTACGACTATTTTGATGAAAACTAATTGGAGAAGCATGTGTCCGATTCATCGCATGTTACAATCATGTAGGAAATACACACAAAAAATGGCCAATGCCTCATCCAAAAATAATCACCAAATAAAAGATCCACAAAAATAGAAGACCATTTGAAACCAAAGCCATCACTTTTGGACAAAAATCCAAATGAGCACAGCATACAATCGACTCGATTACAACCACATTTTCAGGATAATCCGGCCCATTACAGCCATGCAATTTCGGCCACACTTCTTCTGCAATCCCACGATTCAAAGAGCCAACTAATTTTAGTGCTTCTTTGGAAAAAGTTTTTAATTCAAAATTTTCATATTCGTAAATATCAATCGAATATAAATATTTTAAAATTAATTATTATAATTTTTTTAAATTTTTTAAACTTTTAAATAAAAAACAATTCAATTTTTTCAAATATCTAAATAAAAATAATATTAAAAAAAAAAATTTAAAAAAATTTTAATTTTATAATAATTTTTATTTAATTTTTTTTTTCTCTATTTTCTCAAAATCCCATAAAATGGCTCAGTTTAGATTGAAAAACACTTTCAACTCATTACATCTTATTATTACAACTTTCACAAATTTTTACATAAAATACAATAAATAATTCAATTTTTTTAAATTCCAAAATAATAATAATATTAACAAATAATATTCTATCAATATATTATTTAACTTTTAACTTTCGTTTCAACTCATCTCATCTCACTATTTAAACATAATCAAACTATCTCGTTACTATTCACAAACTATCTTATTATTAAAGATAAACATCCTTTATGGTCTAGCTAGTAGCTAGCTGATAGTGAGTTTTTTGTGTAAGCTATTACACACTTAGGTGCATGCAAAAAGATACATGCCATCAATATATAAATGAGAAGAATTATAACTACAAAATTTTTTTATAAAATTAAATTTATAAATTGATGTGTATTAATGTGATAAATTAGAAAAAATAATTTTATAATCTAATATATTACATTTCTAATATATCATATAAAACTGCATAAATTTACAATTTTACTTTTACAAAATAATTTTGTGACTAAGTTAAGCATTTTTCCGTATAAATATACCGTCGTGTTTCGGTGTTTGAGAGCACTTTACCCACCAAGTTGGTTTTTTTTTTTTTTTTTTAAA
>NW_023341270.1:0-212 GCF_001411555.2 Juglans regia | reverse complement strand
GCTCTCAATAGCATAAGAGTGACAAGCCCCAGCGGCCAGCGGGGGCTGTAGCACTACCCTTTTCTGAATGGTTATGGGGAGCTGAATAGTACCATTAACCATACTTACATAGCACTTATCCCTAAAGTGAAGAACCCCTCGAAAGCTAGTGAGTTTAGACCCATTAGTCTTTGTAATGTGGTCTATAAGTTGGCTTCAAAGGTGATGGCTAA
>NW_023341268.1:0-212 GCF_001411555.2 Juglans regia | reverse complement strand
TAAATCACTTCCACATGCTATTAATTAATCAAATCCTTGTTATGACATCATTATTCAACCTTTTAAACCTTGGGAATTTGATTGGGCCAAGAAAAATTGATTTTGGGATTGATAGCATCTCAAACCCTAACCAAACCCCCCTTTAAACCCCAAATTGAAGCCCACTTGGTGGGGCCCACCAAGGCCCACGAAATTGGCCACCTTGGCAAAGC
>NW_023341267.1:0-212 GCF_001411555.2 Juglans regia | reverse complement strand
CCCCACTCGAGGAATCCGTTCCTGAAGATCAAGCTAACACAGAAGAGAACAACAGCCAGTCGACACCTACCAGTAAGGAAATATTGTCGTTGATAATTATATATCAATAACTATATAATTATAATTATAGTATATCTATTATTATCATGTAGTTGATGCATCTGCACGTCGCGGTCGTGGCTATACACGTGGAATCTCTCTTGAAAAAAATA
>NW_023341266.1:0-212 GCF_001411555.2 Juglans regia | reverse complement strand
ACCTACAAAGATGGAATTTGTCCCTCTCGTTGCCCCTTGTCCTTGTCGGTGCTCATCTTTGGGTGATGGCTGGACTCTGAAGTTGTCCACGTGTTACCATGCAAGCCTTCGAGTTTACGTTGGTTGTCATGGACCATGTGGGCGTTCTCGTGCTCTTGGATGCGGAACATTGTGTTGGTGTGGGGGGTCTCCGGCCTCTTTATCCCAAACCG
>NW_023341265.1:0-212 GCF_001411555.2 Juglans regia | reverse complement strand
CCTATCAATTTTTCAAAATAAGTAGTATGATGTTGGATAAGCCCTGCTCGAGAAGCAGGTAGAAGATAGCTTTTATCAATATGTTCGACAAATTGAGTGGAGTATCCACTATCCACTCCAGACTTATGTTTGACACCTCAAAATATGTGGAGGATCAGGATTCCAGACTTGACAAAAAAAGGGGCTGCATTGGAGTATTTTTTTTATAAGTG
>NW_023341264.1:0-212 GCF_001411555.2 Juglans regia | reverse complement strand
TGAACCTTATCATTTAGAGGAAGGAGAAGTCGTAACAAGGTTTCCGTAGGTGAACCTGCGGAAGGATCATTGTCGATACCTGCCCAGCAGAACGACCTGTGAACGTGTAATAACCTTCTGGGTGGGGGTGTAATGCCCCCTCCCAAAAAACGGTTGGGAGGGCACGTTGAGATATGCCCACCGCTCCTCGTGTGTGGTTGGTCAATCTTCTC
>NW_023341263.1:0-212 GCF_001411555.2 Juglans regia | reverse complement strand
GCAATAGGGTCGAGGAGCACCTTCACAGCGACGGGCAACACACGACGGGTCACGAGGGTTTCTCAACCACCGATTGTCGTGGCGCTCGTCGCCTAGAACTCACTTTTAGGCTAACCGCGAGCAGAAGCACACGGGAGGCCAATGTCTTCCCCGCACCCCACACATCATAAGAAGTGTTTGGGGTTGGGGCAACGATGCGTGACACCCAGGCA
>NW_023341262.1:0-212 GCF_001411555.2 Juglans regia | reverse complement strand
TTTTTATTTATATATTATAGTGATTTTATTTTTAATTTATATATAATAGTGATAAATATTATAGTAGTTTATTTTTTATTTATATATAATAGTGATTTTATTTTATATATATATATTATAGTGATTTTATTTTTTATTTATATATTATAGTGATTTTATTTTTTATTTATATATAATAGTGATAAATATTTTTTATTTATATATTATAGTGA
>NW_023341261.1:0-326 GCF_001411555.2 Juglans regia | reverse complement strand
CGTTCACTGGCCTCCTGATAATGCTACTAAGGCTCGTTTGGATAGTGAGATGAGATGATTCTAAATGAGTTGAATTGTTTGGTTGATGAACTCCTCTCAACTCATCTCAATTCATCATTACAACTTTTTCAAATTCTAACATAAAATATAATAAACAATTTAACTTTTTCAAATCTCAAAATAATAATAATATTAAAAAATAATATTCTAACAATATTTTATCATCTCAACTCAACTCAACTCAACTCATTTCAACATCCAAACACAACCTAAATATTGTTAGAATATTTTTTTTAATATTATTATTGTTTTGAGATTTGAAAAAG
>NW_023341259.1:0-212 GCF_001411555.2 Juglans regia | reverse complement strand
GTTACATTGTGAGACAGCTAGTGCCGTGTGGAGTGAAGTGTTCAGTCGTATAGGTTTAAATTGGGTGATGCCGGCTACTGTGGTGGAATTATTGGCTAGTTGGGGAATACCAGATGGACCCCCACAAATCAAAGCTGTATGGAAGATGGTTCCTAGCTGCATAATGTGGGGTATATGGCGAGAGGGTAATGAACGGACATTCGAAGATAAGG
>NW_023341257.1:0-212 GCF_001411555.2 Juglans regia | reverse complement strand
ATGGGTTGTTTGCTGGTTTGGCTTGGCTCCCAAGGGGTTGAGACCTCAACAACTGTCCCGATTGTTACTATTTTCTCTTCTCTTATTTCCCATGCCTAGCGGGGCAGGCTCGACACCACACAATGCTTTCACACGCTCAGCTAGCCTTGTGCTTGGTTGGGGTGTGGTTCAATTTGTTTGATGTTGTGGTCTGGCGGACGTAACGGCGTGTG
>NW_023341255.1:0-212 GCF_001411555.2 Juglans regia | reverse complement strand
CAACAAGGAAGATTGCTTTTGTAGAGTTTGTGTGATCTACGGTGTTCTTCGTCGGACCTTTGTGTGCTTGACATGGTAGGCAAAGCACCACGGGTGTGTCGCGGCGTACCTTGGGGCAAGCCATGGGCCAAGCCATGGGGAGCCATGGGGCTTGCCACGGGGCTGTCAAGGCAAGCCATGGGGCTGCCATGGCAAGCCATGGGGCGTGCCGG
>NW_023341254.1:0-212 GCF_001411555.2 Juglans regia | reverse complement strand
GTAGGACGGCACGGCTGCTTTGTTGAGTCGTGCCAAGGAATCGAGAGCTCCAAGTGGGCCATTTTTGGTAAGCAGAACTGGCGATGCGGGATGAACCGGAAGCCGGGGTACGGTGCCCAACTGCGCGCTAACCTAGAACCCACAAAGGGGGTTGGTCGATTAAGACAGCAGGACGGTGGTCATGGAAGTCGAAATCCGCTAAGGAGTGTGTA
>NW_023341253.1:0-212 GCF_001411555.2 Juglans regia | reverse complement strand
GGGGGGGGGGGGGGGGGGGGGGGGGGGGGGGGGGGGGGGGGGGGGGGGGGGGGGGGGGATCCTCAGGTAAGGAAGGCTGAGAGGGAGGAGAGGATTTTACCGCCCGTGAGACGCAATAGCGACGGCGGCGGCGGTGGCTCTTGTGCAGCTAGGGTTTGTGCCCAGGGGGAAGGGATACCTCGCGCGGGGGGGGAAGACGAAGGGGGGGGGTA
>NW_023341252.1:0-212 GCF_001411555.2 Juglans regia | reverse complement strand
CATCCGCACGTCCTGGCTTCGTAGCGATGCCCAGTTCCGCGCCCAGCGCGTACATGGCCGAGCACCCACTACGCAACGAGCGATGCCCAGTTCCGCGCCCAGCGTGTACATGGCCAGACATCCTCTAGTCCCCGCCAGCAGAAGGACCACGGAGTCGGCACGAATCTCTCGTCCGATCCCATTGTCGCCCAGCGACAATCCAAGGGACGTTA
>NW_023341251.1:0-231 GCF_001411555.2 Juglans regia | reverse complement strand
TGGTTCTGCATCATTTTCTACTCTATTGGTGTCTGCCCTGAGTGTCTTGTTCTCCTTCTGGAGGATCTCTCCCTCCACGGTTAGCTTTCCTCCCAGTTGCTCCATCGTCGTGAGCCTTACTTCCATCCCTGCCGATGTCGCTTTTTCTTGTCTTCGAGTTGTTTGAGAAAGGGTTGTCGTTGACATACAAAGGACAAGTGAAGTCTGTAGAGATCTCACAGACGGCACCAC
>NW_023341250.1:0-5360 GCF_001411555.2 Juglans regia | reverse complement strand
ATTGCATTGCGTGGATCATTACCTAAGAAGGTTAGAGAACCTTTAATCGAGCTATCTGGATTGTTCAGGAAAATTTGTTCAAAAACAATGCGGCTTAAATATTTGGACTGTTTGGAATCTAGAGTACCCTACAGATTGTGCCTATTAGAAATAATATTTCCGCCATCATATTTATGGTTATGGTGCACTTTATTATACATGTAGTTGCAGAATGCAAACTTGAAAAATCGGTTCATTATCGATGGATGTATCCCGTTGCACCGGAAAATAAACGCCATTAATTTATTAACAGTGTTTATTTTAACTGTTACTGGTGCTTATCAAATGTCGACAAATCACAATTTTTTGTAATGTTAATATTTTCTTTATAATCGGTCTATATATGTTTCTAATACACTTAGACAACACATTCACAATATAATAACCATGGAAGCCAACTCAATAAATATACAATAAATTAAAAATAAATTTGAAATAATTTATTTAGAAATATACCTTATTAAACAAACTTTTTCTCTAAATGCCTATTCAATCAACTCCAATAAACACTCCTTCAAAATTAACAAAAAGTAATTAGTACACCATAAAAATCTTTAGTATAAATTTACATTACATTTGAACATTAAAATATCAACCTTCGTATGTAACAAAAATTTCACAATGTGATGAAACACATCCCGCCTAAGTGTCCCACCAAGTCTGTGCCACTTCATCTCGTTTGAACATTACAAACTGGACATACGAATGTAACATATGAGAAGATTTCATGTATATGGTAAACCCTCAATGTGAGAACGTTCCCGCCATGGGAATTATCACGTTCGAACATACCCACAAATTGTGTGCGCGTACGTTAATATTAGTTCAAATATCATAATGATACGTTCACACCTATTTTGCACATTTTCAGTTCCCGCAATAATTTCCCTCCACAACTATTCACATTCGAACGTATATTGCTAGTTAATTGAAAACAAGATATGTACTATATATGATGTATACTATATTATTTATTATATATTATACTATACATACTATATATTGTCATATATATATAGACAATATATAGTATATCTTAAAGACTATACAATATATTTTACTATACTAGTAAAATATATTTTTAAAATATATTTTACTTTACTATATAATATGCTATACTTTATAGCATATGATTATACTATACTCAAATTTTTAATAGCACTGTATTATAATATAGGACCATACTACATTAGACTAATATAATATTGATCTATAGCATAGTTTATATTGTATTATGCTAGTATTATACATTTACTAATGGTTACTAGTATTGTATAATATTATATGTGAGTTATACTATGCATATATATATATATAATAACATCCAATGTGTATATATATATATATGTTACTATATAATAGT
This sequence comes from Juglans regia, assembly GCF_001411555.2. Taxonomy (NCBI): domain Eukaryota; kingdom Viridiplantae; phylum Streptophyta; class Magnoliopsida; order Fagales; family Juglandaceae; genus Juglans; species Juglans regia. Next base: position 3,958 of record NW_023341250.1, on the reverse strand, counting down.
ATATATTATAGTATACTAGTAGGATACTAAATTAAATTCTACATATAGTATAACGTATAACTAATTACATAGTATATTATATAATATAATATATAATACATAATATATATTATACTATATATAAAGTATTCGAATGCTTTGGTTACACGTTCGAACTTAAGGCTAAGAGTTCGAATATTTGCACTTCAACATTCGAACGTTACTTACCAATTTTGCGCATTAAAATCTCGTTTCCCTCCATTAACAAAATACACATTTTCATGTTCAAACGTTACCATTTAATTTTGCACATGGTGTTTATAAAGTATCGTGTCCAAACACACATTCGCACAAAGGAATTTTTACTACTTAACATTTGAACATTACGTTTATATAACCACAAAGTCTAAAAGTTGAATATCAGTTTGACTTTGTCTAAAACATAAATTGTCGCGATGTTGCCATTCATCTTCTTACAACCCCACCACAACCCTCACGAAAAGGTTAGTGCCCCTCTCACATTCACTATAAAGGTTTTTTCAAGTGATTTTAAGTGGGAACCGAAACTCATTTTGAAACTAACATTTCCTTGAGTTTTTGAGATACGGTGGCCGGTAACTAGACAGATAGACATTGTAGAAAGTATACACTTAATAAATCTTTCAATTCTACGGTGGTCATTACATGAATGATGGTGTGGTTGGGTGATTCTGGGTATGTTTGTTTGAATGTAACAACGTATATTCGAACGTACGGTCATTGGAGATTCACATTCAAACGTATAGGTATATGTTCACCCATGTTTTAAACGTGCAAACATCAAAAACCATAATCGTTTGAATGTTTAATATAAAATTCACACATAGATGTACTTCGAACATTTAACAGTATAGGATTTATTGTTCGAACTAACATTGTATTAACGTTTGAACTGTAACAATATACATTCGAATTTGAAGTGTTACATGCACATGCGAATTTTCACGTGTACATGTACCTCTTAATTTGAATGTTATGGAATTATGTTTGAACGTTGTAGCTTAACTTTCGAACTATTGTATGACGTCATTCGAACGTACATTCAAACGGTGTCAGAATATTCTATTATACCATGTTTTCATGTATAACACATTTAAATCTAATGAAATGTGTACTTATATTTATATTTTCTCTACAGAATATGTCTCATCATTTAACAACACAAAAACTGGGTAGGGAATGAATCCTGGACACGTCATAGATTAGCGTTCAAACAGTTATAGTCGAACTCTCGATTTAGATTGACAAGATCGACATGCTGAATTGGGAGGGGAGGAGTCTGAGGTCCTTTTTCATTGCCAAAAGATGGACCATCATATGCGCATTGAAGGGAAGTATATACTAGTCAATGCTCTACGAGTTCTACATGCAAATACAATACATGTAAGGTATCGGCAGATGTCTTCGCCGAGCTACTTGGGATTTGAGTTATCCGTTAAATTGAATTAGGCCAAGGACGCACTAGATGTTAGGATATCTAGATCATCTACTGAACCTAACGAAGCCGATTTGACGGGCATAGATGTAGACCCGTTGAATGGCGATGGACTTAACCTTAGGATTATAATCGTGAAGAGGAATTGTTCATTCTCACAGAGAGATACTGCACTCCATTTGAGATGAAGAACTCCTTCCATCAAAGCATGTTGTTACCATTTTTCCAAATGTAGCAAATTATAACTGCAACAAACGTAGATCATGTGGCTCATAAAGATATATTCAGTCAAACTCGTGCATAGTTCCTTCAACGCATGGCACGTGAAAACCATATTAACTTACTATTGTGGGTATTTGCGAGGATCCGTTATGAGACTAACGTCATCTCCACCAACAACCTTCCATATGGGGTAAAAATTACTCGATTGCTATTGCAGCAAGAAGTAGCACCTCAAGCCGATGAGTGGTTGGCTGAGCAAATGATCTTATGCGAAATGACCTCACACCGGTAGAGCCTTGGCATGAGGCTGGGCCTCCACTAGATTTTGTTATCTTTTTGTAAAGAACAATAGCAGTTAAAATATTTGTGTTTATGTATTTCATTTTTCAACAATCTTTTAATTTAAAATTTATTGTTTAATATTATATTCTTTCTTTTGATCTGGATATTTCAATTTTCAAGTTTAAATTCAAATATACAAATGTTTGAACATCAAGCACATACATTCAAATGATATAACCGTAAGGTTCACACGTATCTTATACCATTCTAACGTAATTCATCCACATAATATAAATTTAATTTTATATGATTATGTTTACGTAGATCACATAACGTTTGAATTAACTACAAAACTGCTAGTCTATATAAACATATGTTCAAACGTATTATATACGTTAGAACATATATTGATAGACGTTCGGATGTACTCAACAAAAAACGACAACATCTTATTGACGTTCAAATGTATAAAATTTAATGTTTGAATGTTTGTCTATTTATCTTCCAACTTTAGTGACAGCTTAAAGAAACGTCACTAAAAAATATATTTCATTAGGGGTGTAATTTTAAACCGGAAAACCGGTCCGGACCGGACTGTATTACCTGTTTTGAACCGATCCGGTCCGGGACCGGTTCCAAAAATCCTAAAACCGGCCGGTTCCGATCCGGTTCCGGTTTTAGGATTTTTGGAACCTGACCGGACCGGTTCATAAAAAAATATACAAAAAAAAAATATTTTTATATATAAGTTATTAAGTTTTATACAATATATTTTATATATATATATTAATATATAAATTTATATGTGAAATTTTTATATATAATATATATAATTATATATATTATATATATTATATATATGAAATAATTTCATATTATAATTTATAAATTATTACATTAAATGTTAATACTAATATATAAGTTTATAAATAATACTAATAGTCTAATATAGACTATAGACTATAGTTATAATTAATACTAAAAGTTTATAACTAATACTAATGGTCTAATATTAATACTATTATATAGTCTAATATATTATTTAGCTTTACTAATATATAAGTCTATAACTATTTAACTAATAGTCTAATACTAATAGTTTAATATAGACTATAGTTATACTTATACTAATATAGTTATACTAAATCACTATAGACTATAGTTATACTTATACTAATATAGCTATACTAAATCACTAAAAGTTTATAACTAATACTAATATATAGTTTATAATTAATACTAATATATAACTATTAGTATTAGACTATTAGTTAAATCATTATAGACTTGTATATTAGTATAGCTATATAATATATTAGACTATATAATAGTATTAATATTAGCCTAATATAGACTATAATTATAGTTATACTAATATAGTTATACTAAATCACTATAACTAATACTAATATATATGATGTAACTATACTAATAGACTAATATTAATACTATTAATCTATTATATAGTCTAATATATTATATAGCTATACTAATATGTAAGTCTATAACTATTTAACTAATATTAATAGTTTAATATAGACTATAATTATAGTTATACTAATATAGTTATACTAAATCACTATAACTAATACTAATATATATAATATAACTATACTAATGGACTAATATTAATACTATTAATCTATTATATAGTCTAATATATTATATAGCTATACTGATATATAAGTCTATAACTATTTAACTAATATTAATAGTTTAATATAGACTATAATTATAGTTATACTAATATAGTTATACTAAATCACTATAACTAATACTAATATATAACTATACTAGTAGGCTAAATGTATATTACAAATATTTATATATAGTTACAAATATTTATATATATATAACTATACTAATATTAAATTTATTACAAATGTTTATATATAGTTATATTAAATTACTATAGTCTATTAAATGTATTACATTGAAAATATATTAAATGTATCAGTATTACAAATATTTATATATAGTTATATTAAATTACATTGAAAA
>NW_023341249.1:0-212 GCF_001411555.2 Juglans regia | reverse complement strand
AAATTGACAAGACGGACCACTCGGGAGTGGATTTTTCGGAAAATCTCGCCCTGCCCATCGCGTAGCCATGGGTTTGGATCAGATCTCCGATTGGATTGGGATCGGAAGGACGCTAGTATGTCGCTCCAGGATTATTTGAATTTTAAGTATTTAGTTTGATGGGTGCGATCATACCAGCACTAATGCACCGGATCCCATCAGAACTCCGCAGT
>NW_023341248.1:0-212 GCF_001411555.2 Juglans regia | reverse complement strand
CTATTTCAATTTTTAGATTTTGGAACAACGTGCTCGTGATCCCGGATCAATTTCTTCTGAATTGTATGCATTGGCCCGTGGTCCCTCAAATAGAGCACTTCGATATATTGCATGCACGGTTCGAGGTTATAGATTCCATACTTTGGACCGTGAACGTAATAGAAAGACTCAAAACTGTGGTGTGTTGGTCGAGGGGAGTCATGGAACAGATG
>NW_023341247.1:0-212 GCF_001411555.2 Juglans regia | reverse complement strand
GTGCCGTCCTACCTATTTAAAGTTTGAGAATAGGTCGAGGGCGTTGCGCCCCCGATGCCTCTAATCATTGGCTTTACCCGATAGAACTCGCCCGTGGGCTCCAGCTAACCTGAGGGAAACTTCGGAGGGAACCAGCTACTAGACGGTTCGATTAGTCTTTCGCCCCTATACCCAAGTCAGACGAACGATTTGCACGTCAGTATCGCTGCGGG
>NW_023341246.1:0-212 GCF_001411555.2 Juglans regia | reverse complement strand
AAAGCAAGAAAGAAAGACATAAAAGCATGAATGTATGAAGATACGTAACGGCCACATGAATGAATGAAAAGGGTACAAATGAATGGGCAGATTGCAATGGCGGGGAAGTAGTACTGGGGACAAAACAAAAAATTCAAGTATGATTTTTGTGATTTTTATGACTTTTTTTCGTGATTTAAAATATGATTATTCTTAGGAATATGTTATGAGTA
>NW_023341245.1:0-212 GCF_001411555.2 Juglans regia | reverse complement strand
GATTTTTTTTGATTTTTCGGATTTATTTAATCAAAAAAATTAAATAAAAAAATCCCGATGTCGAAAAATTGTGAGGCTTGCTCCTACTTCAAGATATGATTTTTCTATGCATGCCTGCAAAAAATCTCGTCCAAATTCAAAGTATTTCGATAAAAAAGGCCTTTATGTTTCCTCGGACATTTGATGTTTCCTCCTGCCGGTTGGGATTTGGC
>NW_023341244.1:0-212 GCF_001411555.2 Juglans regia | reverse complement strand
TGTATTTTTGCACTAACGCTTTTCACTGTATTTGTTTGACATGCCGGACTGAGTCCGAGGAGTACGGGGGTCGGATGGATTTATGATTGGAGTTGTTTGGGTTGATTTGATTGGATTGGTTATTGGTTATTGAGGAATGTGGATTTGTGTTGGTACATGTGCATATCATTATTTCATGCATGATCATGTTTGTAAAGGAAAACTGGGTTTTC
>NW_023341242.1:0-212 GCF_001411555.2 Juglans regia | reverse complement strand
CGACGCTCTTCCGATCTATATATGTAATTGTGCCTGTTTACTAAAATGGTTTATGGTGATCGAGAAGGCAAGTATAAGAATAGTAATCTAGTAATTCTATGAGCTAGCTAATAATACATAATATATTCAACAAGCAGACAGTCCTGTTGTTATCCCTGCGATGATAAATTTTGTATCGTTGTATTACTCTCTCTCTCTCTCTCTCTCTCTCT
>NW_023341241.1:0-212 GCF_001411555.2 Juglans regia | reverse complement strand
ACTTTTAGGCTAACCGCGAGCAGAAGCACACGGGAGGCCAATGTCTTCCCCGCACCCCACACATCATAAGAAGTGTTTGGGGTTGGGGCAACGATGCGTGACACACAGGCAGACGTGCCCTCGGCCGAATGGCTTCGGGCGCAACTTGCGTTCAAAGACTCGATGATTCGCGGGATTCTGCAATTCACACCAAGTATCGCATTTCGCTACGT
>NW_023341240.1:0-559 GCF_001411555.2 Juglans regia | reverse complement strand
TAAAATAAATAAAATAAAATCCGGGTTCAACCCGGAACAAGGAATCAAAAACCCGGATTCCTCTGGGTTCCGGCCCGGGTCTGACTCGGACCAACCCGGTCTGGGTTTCCGGGTTGGAACCCGGATGAACACCCCTACCCACAGTGCGACGGTATGAGAACGAAGATGACCCGTGAAACCGACCCATGTCACTGACCCGAAACGCTGGCCCACTAAGCTAACTCGAGCTGATGGCCCACGAACCTGACCCGCCGAATCCCACGAACCTGACCCAAACGAAGCCCACGAACCTGACCCAGCCCAATGCAGACCGGCCTTGACCCAGCCCAACGCACCCACCAACGTTCTCTGGGTTTGAATCTGCAGACCAAACTCGCTCGCACAATGTTTCTCCAAATCGCCCGGCACACGCACGAAGCAGGACGAGCGGGAAACGAAATGAACCTGGGTCTCCGCTTTTCATCTTCGCTTCGTTTCATTTTTTTTTTTTTAACGACTGACGCCGACTGCACGCCATCTGCGTAAGACGACTCTGCATGGCAATACTGGATTGATTTAT
>NW_023341239.1:0-212 GCF_001411555.2 Juglans regia | reverse complement strand
AATTAATCAATTTATGCAAACTAAATATGAGCATAATAAACAAATATCCTCAATGCATATAATTAAAAATAAAAATAAAAAATTATAAGCACAATGGGCATAAATCCAAAAACCCACTATTCAACCCATTTAAAAATGGGAAAAAAAAAATTTCCTCTTTTTTTTTTTTTTTTTTTTTTTTTTTTTTTTTTTTTTTTTTTTCCCCAAAAAAA
>NW_023341237.1:0-212 GCF_001411555.2 Juglans regia | reverse complement strand
GCCCGTCGCTCCTACCGATTGAATGGTCCGGTGAAGTGTTCGGATCGAGGCGATGTGGGCGGTTCGCTGCCGGCAACGTCGCGAGAAGTCCACTGAACCTTATCATTCAGAGGAAGGAGAAGTCGTAACAAGGTTTCCGTAGGTGAACCTGCGGAAGGATCATTGTCGATACCTGCCCAGCAGAACGACCTGTGAACATGTAATAACCTTCT
>NW_023341236.1:0-212 GCF_001411555.2 Juglans regia | reverse complement strand
AACTCTTTAAGAATTATAATAATTAAAATTATTGTATAACCATTGAAATTTAAGTATGATAATTAAATATTTATAATAATATTTAATATATAAGTAATAACAAGTATAAAAGTAACTCTTTAAGAATTATAATAATTAAAATTATTGTATAACCATTGAAATTTAAGTATGATAATTAAATATTTATAATAATATTTGAAATTAAGTAATAA
>NW_023341235.1:0-212 GCF_001411555.2 Juglans regia | reverse complement strand
ACGTTCAAGTCATGTTTCAAGTTCACGTTATGTTACGTTCAAGTTTACGTTCACGCAATCATGGTAATCCCATGAGACAAGAATATGTTTCAAGTTCATGTTATGTTATGTTCACTTTTACGTTATGTTCCAAGTTCACATTTATGTTATGTCATGCTCAAGTTCATGTTCAAATTATGCATGTTCACGTTCATGTTATGTTTTAAGTCCAT
>NW_023341234.1:0-212 GCF_001411555.2 Juglans regia | reverse complement strand
ATAAACTGAGTAACGTCCCCTGGATTGTCGCTGGGCGACAATGGGATTGGACGAGAGATTCGTGCCGACTCCGTGGTCCTTCTGCTGGCGGGGACTAGAGGATGTCTGGCCATGTACGCGCTGGGCGCGGAACTGGGCATCGCTTGTTGCGTAGTGGGTGCCCGGCCATGAACGCGCTGGGCGCGGAACTGGGCATCGCTACGAAGCCAGGA
>NW_023341233.1:0-212 GCF_001411555.2 Juglans regia | reverse complement strand
TCTTTATAAGTCATGGATCAAGAGGTTGATCAAAACAAGTTAGAAACAAAATTCTGTTTTGAACTTAGAAGAGAAACCAAAAAGTTCAAGTATGGTTTTAGTGATTTTGATGACTTTTGTTCATGATTCAAAACATGATTATTCTTTAGAATATGTTATGAGTGTAGTAGAAGAAAAATTTTGGTTTAATCATGAGTTTTGAGATTTGAAAG
>NW_023341232.1:0-212 GCF_001411555.2 Juglans regia | reverse complement strand
CACACCGTTTCCGGGGCGCCCGTGGTTACTCCTTGTTTAAGTTCCTTGGCGCAGACCGCGCCGGGGTTCATTGTTCGATCGGGAAGGGAACGAGAAGATTGACCGACCACACACGAGGAGCGGTGGGCATATCTCAACGTGCCCTCCCAACCGTTTTTTGGGAGGGGGCATTACACCCCCACCCAGAAGGTTATTACATGTTCACAGGTCGT
>NW_023341231.1:0-212 GCF_001411555.2 Juglans regia | reverse complement strand
GTCGCGAGAAGTCCACTGAACCTTATCATTTAGAGGAAGGAGAAGTCGTAACAAGGTTTCCGTAGGTGAACCTGCGGAAGGATCATTGTCGATACCTGCCCAGCGGAACGACCTGTGAACATGTAATAACCTTCTGGGTGGGGGTGTAATGCCCCCTCCCAAAAAACGGTTGGGAGGGCACGTTGAGATATGCCCACCGCTCCTCGTGTGTG
>NW_023341230.1:0-212 GCF_001411555.2 Juglans regia | reverse complement strand
AGCCCCGTGGCAAGCCCCATGGCCTGCCTTGACAGCCCCGCTGGAAGCCCCATGGCTTGCCTTGGCAGCCCCGTGGCAAGCCCCATGGCCTGCCTTGACAGCCTCATGGCTTGCCTTGACAGCCCCGTGGCAAGCCCCATGGCCTGACTTGACAGCCCCATGGCATGCCTTGGCAGCCCCGTGGCAAGCCCCATGGCATGCCTTGGCAGCCC
>NW_023341229.1:0-381 GCF_001411555.2 Juglans regia | reverse complement strand
AGCGTTTTGAGAAACGTTTAATTTTCCGTCACAACATTAAATTTATAAAATAAAATGTCCTAAAGGCTAAAGTATACTCCTTTTAAAAAACAAATAAGAAAATTTCAAGAATATCAGGAAAAAAATAAAATTTTCAAGGTGAACTCTCCCTTTTGTAAAAGAAGTGGGCGGGAATGCGGCCGGATTGAATTCTAAAATTCTATTTAGCATTCTCTCTATAAATTTATATAGATTAATATAATACGGATTGTAAATTTTATTTTATTTTATTATAAAATAGATTTGAAGTCTTGTATTTATTGAGTTATGCTATATATGGTTATATTTTTATGTACTTTTTGTACATTTTACTGATGTAATTAATCAAAACAGTTATTTTAT
>NW_023341227.1:0-212 GCF_001411555.2 Juglans regia | reverse complement strand
TTTTTGGGGGAAAAAAAAAACCCGCCACAAAAATGTTTGTTACGCTGCAAAAAAAGTTTTTCCCTACAAAGTTTTACTTGTCGACAGGATCTCATAGTAAAAGGCTAGTTCTTTTCCCATGAACAATTTTCATGTCATTAGCTAAGTATTTGCCACGAATGTATATCGTGGGAAAAGGCCATAAATGTTGTAGTATATTGTAGACACTATGT
>NW_023341225.1:0-212 GCF_001411555.2 Juglans regia | reverse complement strand
CGTGGTGTTGAGACACGATTTAGTCGTCAAGAGCGAAATGCTGATCTTGCTACTCCGCCTCCCCGTGAGCTATCAGTGTTTTCCCAGAATGTACGACCCTTGGGTGCACAAACAGGTTACGATTTAATTGATGGAGAGTTGGGTAAGGTTCGGTGGTATGTGCTAAATAACTGCCGAGAGATTGATGATTATCTTAGGTATGTCATTTAATT
>NW_023341224.1:0-212 GCF_001411555.2 Juglans regia | reverse complement strand
CATATATATATATATATATATATATATATATATATATATATATATATATATATATATATAGTCATTTGCATGATAATGGATACTTACATATGCACACCACCTAAATACTATATATATATATATAGGAATCCGGCCATAAGCCAACTTCTTGATCTAGATAATTGCGAATGAAAGATCAGGAGTCTACCATTTAATTAATAATGTGCCAATTA
>NW_023341223.1:0-212 GCF_001411555.2 Juglans regia | reverse complement strand
GCATATGATGAAGTATGCATTATTCTCAAAATAACATTTTTCCTAAAAATGAATTTTTTCTAACGCACCCCAAAACCCCTTTTTGCCAAAAATATTTCCATAAAATCTTTTCCCGCCATTTTCTCTTAAAATAGCCCAAAACAATCATCCGTCATTTTTCCAGAAAATGACCCACACAAAATCCTTTTATCCAACACAAGCAATTTTTCCAA
>NW_023341222.1:0-212 GCF_001411555.2 Juglans regia | reverse complement strand
TATAATTTTATATATTAATATATATATATATATAATATATTGCATAAAACTTAATAACTTATATATAAATTTTTTTTTTTTTATATTTTTTTATGAACCGGTCCCGGACCGGACCGGTTTTCCGGTTTAAAATTACACCCATAAGTATTAATATTAGACTATTAGTATAGTTACATATTAGTATTAGTTATAAACTATATATTAGTATTAGT
>NW_023341221.1:0-212 GCF_001411555.2 Juglans regia | reverse complement strand
CCCGACTCGCCGACAGCGCCTCGTGGTGCGACAGGGTCCGGGCACAACGGGGCTCTCACCCTCTCCGGTGCCCCCTTCCAGGGGACTTGGGCCCGGTCCGCTGCTGAGGACGCTTCTCCAGACTACAATTCGAATGCCGAGTGGCACCCGATTCTCAAGCTGGGCTCTTCCCGGTTCGCTCGCCGTTACTAGGGGAATCCTTGTAAGTTTCT
>NW_023341220.1:0-212 GCF_001411555.2 Juglans regia | reverse complement strand
TTTCGGATTTATTTAATCAAAAAAATTAAATAAAAAAATCCCGATGTCGAAAAATTGTGAGGCTTGCTCCTACTTCAAGATATGATTTTTCTAAGCATGCCTGCAAAAAATCTCGTCCAAATTCAAAGTATTTCGATAAAAAAGGCATTTATGTTTCCTCGGACATTTGATGTTTCCTCCTGCCGGTTGGGATTTGGCTCTAAATGCTCTTT
>NW_023341219.1:0-935 GCF_001411555.2 Juglans regia | reverse complement strand
GAGAGAGACTCATGGAGTGCTCCTCCCAAGATATTTCCAATCTTTTTAGTTTGAATGGAGAGAAAAGGTGAAAGTAATTCATTACAATGCAGAAAAAAAAGACTTGTATGGTCGATGAAATCTGCCCGTGTTAATCGATTGGAAATATCTTGGGAGGAGCACTCCGTGAGTCTCTCTCTCACGTTGTTGCAATGTACACAAACTTCTGCCAGTGTTTGGCAGCAGATCAGAATTGCCGAGTCTCTGACAAGTTTTTAAGTTAAATCAGCTCCGGTTGGAGCTCTAAGAACATTAGTATTGAATTAGACATTTTATTTTTTAAATTTTAATTAATATGTAATTTTTTCGCTTTTAGTTAATCATTTAAAATTTAAAATCTATATTAGATTAGTCATCACATTTTTTATAATAATAAAATTTTATTACTTTTATTTTTTAATTATTTTTATTTTATTTTCATAATCTTCAATAAATTCCAACAAATCATATTCATTTTTATTTTTACAATCTAACAATATATAATATAATAATCTCATATATATATAGATGGTAAAATCTCATATGAATAAAAATCTCATATCTATAATAAAATAATCTAAAAAAATATTTTTAGACTTGCTATAGTTCTTTTTATATTTGAAAAAAATAATAGATTTACTGTAACTTATAGTTTAGATGAAAACAATTTAGCTAATTTAATGTGGAGCAAATATGAATGATATTTGATAAATTTAAAGATGAAAATACATTTGGCAAATCCAATGCCAATGCTCTAATATGTGTTTTTTAAGTTATTTTTTATATAAAATTTTTAATATTTTTAATTATTTAAAAAAAAAATAAATTTAGAACATTATTAAAAATATTTATTTAATTAAAAAGTAAAAAAAAATCATTAAAAAATTATTCTTTAATCACGAAATAATAATATTATT
>NW_023341218.1:0-212 GCF_001411555.2 Juglans regia | reverse complement strand
TCCCGCATCGCCAGTTCTGCTTACCAAAAATGGCCCACTTGGAGCTCTCGATTCCTTGGCACGACTCAACAAAGCAGCCGTGCCGTCCTACCTATTTAAAGTTTGAGGATAGGTCGAGGGCGTTGCGCCCCCGATGCCTCTAATCATTGGCTTTACCCGATAGAACTCGCCCGTGGGCTCCAGCTATCCTGAGGGAAACTTCGGAGGGAACC
>NW_023341217.1:0-212 GCF_001411555.2 Juglans regia | reverse complement strand
GTGGCATTGGTGGGGGCTGCAATCATCCACGCTGTTAGAACGGATAACAACTAACACATACAAAAAAATAAAAAAAAATTAGAAAGGAATAAATATACCTGGTTTGTTTGTTGAACATGGCCCGAACTCTCCGCATTAGTGGACGGAGGGTACATGAAAGTTGCTGGAAAAGGTGGCATTGGTGGGGGCTGCAATCATCCACGCTGTTAGAA
>NW_023341216.1:0-212 GCF_001411555.2 Juglans regia | reverse complement strand
GGGGTAGACTAGAGCACACGAGGGCTAGCCAACGTGAGAAAGCCCCTAGCACGACCGATTGCCCCCATCAACAAGCCCATGCGTGGCACTAGGTGCCACCAAAGCCGTCCCTAAAGCACAAGCTTGTTGCTAGAAAGCAATCGAGAATGTAGGAATCACCCCCACGAAAACGAGCCCAAAAAACGGTCGTCGGGACATGGTCGGCCGGCGGC
>NW_023341215.1:0-212 GCF_001411555.2 Juglans regia | reverse complement strand
GGAAGCGAGGCCAGCATCATCCGGACCCCCCCGAGAGCAACAATGTGCGTAGCACGGGGTGCCATAACCCCATCCGCCGTGCACAAGCATGTGGCAAAGGAGGCACCCAAACAAATAGGCCCAACCGCCATGGGGTAGACTAGAGCACCCGAGGGCTAGCCAACGTGAGAAAGCCCCTAGCACGACCGATTGCCCCCATCAACAAGCCCATG
>NW_023341214.1:0-212 GCF_001411555.2 Juglans regia | reverse complement strand
AAAAATTATGCTGACAAAAATAGAACGGAGCGACAGTTTACAGAGGGAGATTGGGTATACCTTCGCCTGCAGCCGTACCGTCAGAAATCAGTGGCGGCTCGCCGAAACATGAAGTTGGCGCCACGCTTTTACGGGCCGTTCAGGGTGGCTCAGAGACTCGGGGTGGTGGCCTACCGACTAGAGCTGCCATCCACGTCGCAGATCCATCCCGT
>NW_023341213.1:0-212 GCF_001411555.2 Juglans regia | reverse complement strand
TCTGCTTACCAAAAATGGCCCACTTGGAGCTCTCGATTCCTTGGCACGACTCAACAAAGCAGCCGTGCCGTCCTACCTATTTAAAGTTTGAGAATAGGTCGAGGGCGATGCGCCCCCGATGCCTCTAATCATTGGCTTTACCCGATAGAACTCGCCCGTGGGCTCCAGCTATCCTGAGGGAAACTTCGGAGGGAACCAGCTACTAGACGGTT
>NW_023341212.1:0-212 GCF_001411555.2 Juglans regia | reverse complement strand
TTGTTTCATCTGCTCAACCAAATTGTGTCAGACCAAAGAGGTTTTCAATCCTAGTGAAACCCTAAATGGTGGGAATCCAATTGAAAGCCCAAAAGCTTTGTTGAAATCGAAACCCTAAACGGTTTCCCCAAAACCCTAAAGTTGGCCTCTAAACCCTTTATAATCCGATTTCTAGTATTGTGTTTAATCACTTGATTAAATCACTTCCACAT
>NW_023341211.1:0-212 GCF_001411555.2 Juglans regia | reverse complement strand
TGTCGCACCACGAGGCGCTGTCGGCGAGTCGGGTTGTTTGGGAATGCAGCCCCAATTGGGCGGTAAATTCCGTCCAAGGCTAAATATGGGCGAGAGACCGATAGGAAACAAGTACCGCGAGGGAAAGATGAAAAGGACTTTGAAAAGAGAGTCAAAGAGTGCTTGAAATTGTCGGGAGGGAAGCGGATGGGGGCCGGCGATGCGCCCCGGTC
>NW_023341209.1:0-474 GCF_001411555.2 Juglans regia | reverse complement strand
TACGAAGAGGTGGTGGGATCTCATACACCACCTACCCTTATCCATATCATATGGGGTATCACAATCTACCCCCCTTAAATTTCCGACGTCCTCGTCGGGCTTGTCCATTATAGGTGGCATGGCTCAAGTCCCACATTTCTGGTTGGAATAGGCTCTGATACCATTTGTAACGTCTCAATGGAAGACCCAAACCACATGAGCTATACTCCAAAAGGACTAGTCAATGATACAATTGGAGCCCCATTGGCAAGAACTTCTCCTTCCCAAGCAATGTTATAAAGAGCAAGAATTTCTCCTTCCCAAACAATGTGATATCCCATATGATATGGATAAGGGTAGGTGGTGTATGGGATCCCACATTGCTTGGGAAGGAGAAGTTCTTGCCAATGGGACTCCAATTGTATCATTGACTAGTCCTTTTGGAGTATAGCCCATGTGGTTTGGGTCTTCCATAGGACGTTACAGCTTGCTTAA
>NW_023341208.1:0-212 GCF_001411555.2 Juglans regia | reverse complement strand
CGAATTCCCCAGTCCTTTAAACAATCATCCATCTTCGCCCCAATGGATGCTCCTTTATGATCCACAATTTCTTTAAAACCAATAATTTTTTTATGCAAAATCCACTCACTGTCAATGTAGTGTGCTGTGATATACATGTAGCAGACGTTCTGTATGGAAGTCCATGTGTCAGTCGTAAAAGACACTCTCTGGCCAGTGGTAATAAACATCTT
>NW_023341206.1:0-212 GCF_001411555.2 Juglans regia | reverse complement strand
AAAAAAAAAATTTATTGACGGATTTATTCCCAAATACTTATAAAATTAAAAAATAAAAAAACTAAAAAATAAAAATTACATGCATCTATTGCGATAATTGTTTCAGATTTTACAATTGTGGAAGAGTGAAAACCTAATTTTCAATCATGATACTTATTTAACTTTTGTATTTAATGGAATATTAGATATACAAGTATTTATTTTATTAGTTA
>NW_023341205.1:0-212 GCF_001411555.2 Juglans regia | reverse complement strand
TCTCTGAGTGCACCCACTTTGGAAACAAAGTGGTTTTATTGTGGTCTTTCCTGTGTGCACACTCGGGGCTCCGAGAAGAATAAAGGAAATATTTCACCTCTGTCACTACCTGGTTTGGCCACCGGGATTAGCACAACCCTACCACGGGGGTGAAACATGGTCTCTGCTCTGTTTGATGCTCTGTTTTGATCTGATGATGATACTCAGTTTAT
>NW_023341204.1:0-212 GCF_001411555.2 Juglans regia | reverse complement strand
CACGTTCCACGCCCATCAATCACATAACCATCCTTATCTCTACGACACGCCACACGGAGTGTCGCTGCTACGTGGAGTACACTCCACGTATACTCCCTTCATACACACCACGTTACCATTATGGCATACCTACCATATGGTACATCACTCAATCACAGGGAGTACGTTCCACTCGTACTCCCTTTACATAAGCTCCATCACCACTATGGCCT
>NW_023341203.1:0-212 GCF_001411555.2 Juglans regia | reverse complement strand
GGTGCCAAGTGTCTAAAATTATTCACTAAGTGTGGCTAAGATCTTGCCAAGTGTCCAAATAAAACTTCTCTAATCCAATTTGGACATTCCACACTGTGATTTCGAAACACTGCAATTGGTGCGCTTATCGAGATTACTATTCACTTCAAAAAAGTGAATCATAAACTTAGTACTAAAAATTCCTAAATATTCATATTAACCTTTAGTGAAAA
>NW_023341202.1:0-212 GCF_001411555.2 Juglans regia | reverse complement strand
TGGCAAGAAAAACCATGATGCTTACAGGGACAAGGTAAGTTGTTGACTAGAATGCATCCTAAGCGGGAGGATTGTATTGAGACTTTTCCTCATGTATTCAAATACACACAAGGTGGAGATTCGAGGTCGAATCCTTTTGAGGAGAGGGGGAATGATGGGAACCAAGATGAGCCTAGTCTTAAAGATCATTTGCAACTTCCAGATGGGCCAAG
>NW_023341201.1:0-212 GCF_001411555.2 Juglans regia | reverse complement strand
TGACCGAGCAAGACAACGGACTATATATTCTGTGTTTTCCCAACAAGTTCGTCCAATTGGTGTAGTGCGTGGTTATGACTTGTGTGGAAGAGAGTTCGAGAAAGCTCAGTGGTACGTGCTGAACAATTGCCCTGAGATAGAGAACTACTTGAAGTAAGTTATAACTTTTTCTTAATTTAAATTGCCTCATTACGTCAGGGAAAAAATACAAA
>NW_023341199.1:0-212 GCF_001411555.2 Juglans regia | reverse complement strand
CCCAAGCATTGCCTAGGACAATCGGATCTGTCAAACTCAGCCTCTATGCATTCTCATATGTTGATTGAGTTGGCAGCAAACAGACCCGTCCCTCAACCACAGGTTATTGGACTTTTCTTGGACCAAATTGCATTAGTTGGTGTGCTAAGAAACAACCAACTGTTGCCCGCTCCAACACAGAAGCTAAATACAGGGCCATGGCCCATACTGCA
>NW_023341198.1:0-207 GCF_001411555.2 Juglans regia | reverse complement strand
GCGGTAGCCCAACCGAAATGGGTTTCCCCCATTTCTCTCCCTCCTAGCGCCTCCGCCATCAGCCAAGGCTACCACCAAGGACCCCCACGAGTCTTCCCTAGCCACCCTCTACCAACCCCAGCCACTGTAGCTCCTCCCTAGGCGACACACGCACACAGCTCCTCCAACGCAAGGGTTCTCTATACCCATGGCCACCGCACCACCACC
>NW_023341197.1:0-212 GCF_001411555.2 Juglans regia | reverse complement strand
TCTTTTGAGGCAACAAGGAAGATTGCTTTTGTAGAGTTTGTGTGATCTACGGTGTTCTTCGTCGGACCTTTGTGTGCTTGACATGGTAGGCAAAGCACCACGGGTGTTTCGCGGCGTGCCTTGGGGCAAGCCATGGGCCAAGCCATGGGGAGCCATGGGGCTTGCCACGGGGCTGTCAAGGCAAGCCATGGGGCTGCCATGGCAAGCCATGG
>NW_023341196.1:0-212 GCF_001411555.2 Juglans regia | reverse complement strand
ATTGTAACACGTAGAATACGTGGGGCCACAACAACTGTGGAGTACGTATTAACGCACTCACAGCTGGTATAGAAACCTGTGATGTGATGCGGTAATCGGCAGGGGGAAACGGCTCAAGGGGACCTGTGTAGCACCCATATGGTCATGTTAATGATTAAGTCTATTGAATAAGATTCCAAGTTCAAGTCATGTTTCACGTTATGTTATATTCA
>NW_023341195.1:0-212 GCF_001411555.2 Juglans regia | reverse complement strand
GCTATATCATGGAGGAGTGCCAAGCAGACTTTGACTGCCACTTCTACTATGGAAGCCGAGTTTGTCTCTTGTTTTGAGGCCACTTCACATGGTGTATGGCTTAAGAGTTTCATTTCTGGGCTTAGAATTATGGATTCAATCTCTAGGCCATTGAGAATGTATTGCGACAATTCAGCTGCTGTTTTTATGGCTAAGAATAACAAAAGTGGGAG
>NW_023341194.1:0-212 GCF_001411555.2 Juglans regia | reverse complement strand
CAATGAATATTACATGACAAGAAATACATGTAACAGATGGCATACTTAACTTAAC
Organism: Juglans regia; assembly: GCF_001411555.2. NCBI lineage: Eukaryota > Viridiplantae > Streptophyta > Magnoliopsida > Fagales > Juglandaceae > Juglans > Juglans regia. The sequence continues at coordinate 157 of NW_023341194.1, read as the reverse complement.
ATGACATACTTGCAATGTATAGCATGTATAGCAATACCTGACAGAATATCTTGTGTAACAGATGAATAATTCATGACAGAATAAATTCTATGTAACAGATAAATATGTAATGACTTGGCATGGCACATATGATAACATGCATACATACAATTTAGTT
>NW_023341193.1:0-212 GCF_001411555.2 Juglans regia | reverse complement strand
AACGAAACGAGCATATTTGGAGAACTATGGGGAGATGCTGCCGAAATTTTGTTTGACGTGACAGATAATAGATCATAGGTTGGCGACTATGATCTTACAATCCCGAACGGGATAGGACCAACTACCCGGTGAAAGGTGGCATACTCATTAATTGGTACATGATATATGGTTGTTTGCTGATGCATTACAATATTGTTTGTAATGAATATAGT
>NW_023341192.1:0-212 GCF_001411555.2 Juglans regia | reverse complement strand
GTTTATTCATGAGTTTTGGAACTTGAAAGAATTGCAACCAAAATAAGACAAATGGCCTATGTAGATTTCGGCCATAGTGAGTTTTTCATAGTTGTGATTGGTTTTAAATTTTTCTGAGTTGAGATTTGAGTTTGGGACAAAATTTACATGAGGAATGTAAATTTTGGTAATTTTTTTGGAATTAGGATATCAAATCCTTAAGTTAGGGGGTA
>NW_023341191.1:0-212 GCF_001411555.2 Juglans regia | reverse complement strand
CCATAAAGGTGGAGGAACAATTCAAACGAAAGGGATTGGCTAGGAGGGGACTGCCTATGGCTACAACCAGCTCGTGGAAGACAACTCCAAAAAGGGACGAGCAGCAACAAAATAAGCCAAAATTTGAATCCTCTAAGAATGCCAACTTGAAGACCGCCACTACTTCAGGTACAATCGAGACTTCAAGTTCTAAGACACGTGATATTAAATGT
>NW_023341189.1:0-212 GCF_001411555.2 Juglans regia | reverse complement strand
GGCGGGGGGGTATCGTCTCCACCGCCGCCGGCGGTGGTTGTGGCGGCGGCCGCCGCCGGCCGACCATGTCCCGACGACCGTTTTTTGGGCTCGCTTTCGTGGGGGTGATTCCTACATTCTCGATTGCTTTCTAGCAACAAGCTTGTGCTTTAGGGACGGATTTGGTGGCACCTAGTGCCGCGCATGGGCTTGTTGATGGGGGCAATCGGTCG
>NW_023341188.1:0-271 GCF_001411555.2 Juglans regia | reverse complement strand
GGGGGGGGGGGGGGGGGAGATTGTGATACCCCATATCATAAGGATAAGGGTAGGTGGTGAATGAGATCCCACATTGCTTGGGAAGGAGAAGTTCTTACTCTCTATAAGCTCCCAGGGCTCCAATTGTATAATTGACTAGTCCTTTTGGAGTACAGGCCATGTGATTTGGGCCTTCCATTGGGAAGTTATAAATGGTATCAGAGCCTATCTCAACCATAAATGTGAGACTTGTGTCATGCCACCTACGACTGACTGGCTTGATGAGGACGTT
>NW_023341186.1:0-212 GCF_001411555.2 Juglans regia | reverse complement strand
GATAACGGGTTGACACGACACGACCCGTTATGACACATTAGGAAATAAATTGACACGACACGATTCGACCCGTTTCAACCCGTTTACATTAATGGATTGAACTGACACGATATGACACGATCCGACACGACCCGTTTTATCCCATTATAAATTTTAAATATAAATAATATCTAAAAAAAAAAACTAAAAGTCTAAAGACTAAAATTACAATC
>NW_023341185.1:0-212 GCF_001411555.2 Juglans regia | reverse complement strand
TTTTTTTTTTTTTTTTTTTTTTTTTTGAATTTTCTTTTGTTTTCTTTTCTTTTCTTTTCTTTTCCTTTCCTTTCTTTTCTTTTCTTTTCACCAACTGATTTGATCACAACCAAGAATAAGCAGTAGAGAAATCCCTAACAATAATTGAAAAACCCAAGGGCAAGTGATATACGACAACCCCTAGAACAAGAGATTTCAGCCAACACAAACCC
>NW_023341184.1:0-212 GCF_001411555.2 Juglans regia | reverse complement strand
TTCTTTCTTGCAGATTAAACAGCTGCTGTCCTTTATCTCCTTTCTTCTTTTCAGGTTTGCCATAGTGGGTAATACTTCACTGCATGCCCTCCACACAAACATTCTGGTGGCAGGGGGTACCTTGAGCTTCCAGATAGATCTCCATACCAGACAGTCCATTGTTTTGCCTGAAGACTCTCCTATTTTCTCTCTTTCCAATTCTTTGCCAAGAT
>NW_023341183.1:0-212 GCF_001411555.2 Juglans regia | reverse complement strand
TAGATCCAAATAATGATGTATGTCACATACCTGCACCTTTTCCACATCGTTTGCTTTCTTTACATAAAGAAAAACAGTATGCTGAAATCCAATAAATTTTTAAGCAAGTTAAGATTATCATTCCACTTCTTGATGCTATTAAACAAATTCCTATTGATGCCAAGTTTCTAAAGGATTAGGCTGCATGAAGATCTGTTAAGAACTTCAGCACC
>NW_023341181.1:0-212 GCF_001411555.2 Juglans regia | reverse complement strand
TACCCTACTGATGACAGTGTCGCAATAGTAATTCAACCTAGTACGAGAGGAACCGTTGATTCGCACAATGGGTCATCGCGCTTGGTTGAAAAGCCAGTGGCGCGAAGCTACCGTGCGCTGGATTATGACTGAACGCCTCTAAGTCAGAATCCGGGCTAGAAGCGACGCGTGCGCCCGTCGCCCGATTGCCGACCTGCAGTAGGGGCCTTAGG
>NW_023341180.1:0-212 GCF_001411555.2 Juglans regia | reverse complement strand
GCGCGATTTTCCTAAGAATCCACTCCCTAGTTGTCCTTATTGTCAATGCCTCTCCCAAGGCGGAAAAAACAAAAACGTGGGGTGCAACACGAGGACTTCCCAGGAGGGGACCCATCCTAGTACAACTCTCGCCCAAGCACGCTTAACTGCGGAGTCCTGATGGGTTCTGGTGCAGTTGTGCTGGTATGATCGTACCCATCAAACCAATTATT
>NW_023341179.1:0-212 GCF_001411555.2 Juglans regia | reverse complement strand
GAGAACGCCCACATGGTCCATGACAACCAACGTAAACTCGAAGGCTTGCATGGTAACACGTGGACAACTTCAGAGTCCAGCCAGCACCCAAAGATGAGCACCGACAAGGACAACGGGCAACGAGAGGGACAAATTCCATCTTTGTAGGTATGCAACACAGGAACCCTTCGGTAGCCCAACATGCTATTCACACGAGGAGCAAAAATGAGGAG
>NW_023341178.1:0-212 GCF_001411555.2 Juglans regia | reverse complement strand
GCTACGCACATTGTTGCTCTCGGGGGTATCCGGATGATGCTGGCCTCGCTTCCATGGGGTTTGACGGGCATCTCCATTTTTCATTTTACATTTGGTTGGCCGCAAGGTGGCCGGGCCTGTGTGTTTGTTTGCTTCCTCTTTGACGTAGATGTGCACGGCGGATGGTGTTATGGCACCCAGTGCTACGCACATGCTTCATTGAGGTGGCTTCC
>NW_023341177.1:0-287 GCF_001411555.2 Juglans regia | reverse complement strand
TGGTGTAAAACTGTGGCCTCTGTTCAGGTTGGTACCAACTTTTCTATTCCTGGTGCACCCATTTTGGAAACAAAGTGGTTTTCTGCGTGGTCTTTTCTATGCGCACACTCAGGGCTCCGAGAATGAATAAGGGGAAGATTCACATTCTATTTCTGCTCGGTTAGCTACAGGGGTTTGCACAACCCTTCCACGGGGGTTAAACATGGTATTTGTTCTGATATGATAAGATAAGATGTGATTTTTCAGTTTATGCTATTCCAAATGGATTTTGATTATGAATATTTTCA
>NW_023341176.1:0-212 GCF_001411555.2 Juglans regia | reverse complement strand
TAGACTAGAGCACACGAGGGCTAGCCAACGTGAGAAAGCCCCTAGCACGACCGATTGCCCCCATCAACAAGCCCATGCGTGGCACTAGGTGCCACCAAATCCGACCCTAAAGCACAAGCTTGTTGCTAGAAAGCAATCGAGAATGTAGGAATCACCCCCACGAAAACGAGCCCAAAAAACGGTCGTCGGGACATGGTCGGCCGGCGGCGGCC
>NW_023341175.1:0-212 GCF_001411555.2 Juglans regia | reverse complement strand
TAAACAATAAAATCACTATAATATATAAATAAAAAATATTTATCACTATTATATATAAATAAAAAATAAAATCACTATAATATATAAATAAAAAATAAAATCACTATTATATTTATCACTATTAAATATAAATAAAAAATATTTATCACTATTATATATAAATAAAAAATAAAATCTCTATAATATATAAATAAAAAATAAAATCACTATAA
>NW_023341174.1:0-212 GCF_001411555.2 Juglans regia | reverse complement strand
GGGTCTAGATTTTAATATAATCTAGGTTCTTGAAACGAGTTCTTATCGGGTCTAGGTTCTCCATCCATTGACTTGATTTTGGCTTTCTTGGGGAGTTTTCAAATTGATTGTGGGTTCAAGGGATTTCATTCCCGCGGGTTCATATCATTTGATATTCAGAGCAAGGTTTCCAATCAGGTCTGATTCTATCTTTTAATTTTAGTATCCTTAAA
>NW_023341173.1:0-212 GCF_001411555.2 Juglans regia | reverse complement strand
GGCGGATGTTGCTTTAAGGACTCCGCCGGCACCTTATGAGAAATCAAAGTCTTTGGGTTCCGGGGGGAGTATGGTCGCAAGGCTGAAACTTAAAGGAATTGACGGAATGGCACCACCAGGAGTGGAGCCTGCGGCTTAATTTGACTCAACACGGGGAAACTTACCAGGTCCAGACATAGTAAGGATTGACAGACTGAGAGCTCTTTCTTGAT
>NW_023341172.1:0-212 GCF_001411555.2 Juglans regia | reverse complement strand
TTTTTTTTTTAATTGAAAGATTATTTGTTATTAATTTAAAATTTATTCTCTTGTTTTAAAATTGTTGGATTTTTAGTTGTCTTATTTTTATGATTTTAATTTTGTGAAAATTATTTTTGAAGTGCTTTCTCTAAATTAATTATTTTTATGCGTTTAAATTTCTTCTCAAATTAAATTAACTTGTTGTTGGGTTTAATTATTTATTTTTTATT
>NW_023341171.1:0-212 GCF_001411555.2 Juglans regia | reverse complement strand
CAGAAAGGGGATTATGGAGCACAACAAAAAAAAATAAAAAAAAAAAAGGCTGACCTACCATTCTAATGAAAGAATCAAAATCATTACTCTTTACACTGTTCATACATTAGTAAAAAGGAAAAAAAGAGAGAAAGAGGAATACAGCTAAACAGAAAGAAGGGCAGTTAAGAAGTAGGATTGGAGAAAGCTAAGGGCATCTCTTTTGTGCCCCA
>NW_023341168.1:0-212 GCF_001411555.2 Juglans regia | reverse complement strand
CCATGGCTTGCCATGGCAGCCCCATGGCTTGCCTTGACAGCCCCGTGGCAAGCCCCATGGCTCCCCATGGCTTGGCCCATGGCTTGCCCCAAGGCACGCCGCGACACACCCGTGGTGCTTTGCCTACCATGTCAAGCACACAAAGGTCCGCCGAAGAACACCGTAGATCACACAAACTCTACAAAAGCAATCTTCCTTGTTGCCTCAAAAGA
>NW_023341167.1:0-212 GCF_001411555.2 Juglans regia | reverse complement strand
TGTCCAAAAGCACGAGACAAGTGTTCGCCCCCGTTCATGCACGTCGGGTGGCAACATTGGGGGGCCATGTTGTGAGTGTTGTATTGCAATCTTTTGAGGCAACAAGGGAGATTGCTTTTGTAGAGTTTGTGTGATCTACGGTGTTCTTCGTCGGACCTTTGTGTGCTTGACATGGTAGGCAAAGCACCACGGGTGTGTCGCGGCGTGCCTTG
>NW_023341166.1:0-6445 GCF_001411555.2 Juglans regia | reverse complement strand
TCGTAAGGCAGTACGGAGAGAGAAAAGGCATCCAAACCCCGTTGTCATTCTCCACCCAAGCCCTAAGGCACCCTGCCATCGCCACAGACAAGACTGACGGGTTCCAGCGACTACGCTAAGGGTAGTCCGGCTTCGGTCCTCCCTCCGGCGACCTGGAGTGTCTCAGGGTTCTATCTTTGTCTTTCTCTATGGCTAAATTGACAAGACTCTAGGTGATGTTAAGGAGATCTCTTGAAGGCGACATTGACCGTCAACTTGTGCCTTCGCCACCGCCACCACCACAGACAAGACCGATGGGCTCCAACAACTACTTTGAGGGCACTCCGCCATGAGTTCTCCCCCTAGAGACCTGGATTTTGCACTCCTATGGTTCATCGGTGCAGATCTGGTGTAGTTCCATAACATCTTTTCTTGTATAACATCTCAAATCTGTATTTTATTCCCGTATAACATCTTTTCTCCTTGAGATGACGAAGCGAGATCCTGGGAGATGATCCCGTGACTTGGGATCAGAGCATGACAACTCGTGGCGCAAATTCGTCTCAGATGGATGGTGAGAGGTGGTTAAAGGTGGAATAAAAAACTTTCAATTTTAAGAAAGAGGGAGTAAATAGTTTTCCCTTCTCTGAACGTAGTAAAAGGATGGCTAAGTTCATATGTCTATGTGGGACGGCAGCTTCATGGGTGGCTAAGGAGATAGAGAATTGTTTAGAACTCAAATGCCATGAGGGATTCTTTAATGAGCCAAGGATGGGTAATGAAGTTCTTATCATTCAACATCATATTAATCCAAGGGGCAGATTTCTGCAACTCTAAGATTTTCAGAATGGAAGGAGGAAAGGTTTGTTGGTGATCCTGGAAAACACAAATGGCATTAGATGGAAAGGTTTTCTGCTTTCTATTCGAAGCATCACTGGGTCCAAAATCATTGTTTTGAAGAATGCAAATAAAGGGGAGTTTGTTGATGTAAAGACAGTGGTAAGGCCTTCCTCGGTCAAAGGTGCCTTGTACGTCTCAGAGTTGAGGTTATTGGTGGGTAGTCAAGCAGAGAATAGCTCCGCGGCAGAAGGAAAGGGTAAAGCACTTGTAGGAGACAAATGTTGTTAGGTGACGTTGGGAGAAGTGCAAGGTAAGCATCATGTGTTATAGGGTGGAATGGCTACCTTTGTCGGGTGCTTGAGGGTGGGAAAAATGGAGGGGGTCTTGTGGTCTGTTAGAGCTCAATTGACTGGAGTTATGGAGTATGTAAGAGATCTTATAATTAAAGTGGATAAGGAGCTAGACCTGGTCATGAGCTTGGGTGGTGGGTCGAGAACGGACAAGGTGGGGTGCTTATGGGTTTGAAGGCCTCAAGCGTGCTGACAAAGGGAATTTCGACGCCGTCATAGATAGGGTTGTCTAACGACGGCATCACTGTTCACGCCGGTATCACTTAAGACATTGGCAGCTTGCCGTCTGGCTACCTTAGTCACCTGTTGAAGCTGGGGGTTCTTCTAGGATTTTAAATACTTTGGAAGAAGTAGACGAGCCTCTTTCAGAAGATGAAAATGGGTTAACAGAAGGTAGTGTTTCCCCTACCTGTTCTGTAACACCCGGACCCAATCAAGCTCGATTTTTATATATTTTTGGGCTTATGCGTAAGAAAAATCCCAAGACCCAAGCCCACACCTATGTCTTTTAAAACATTACAACCAACTGAGTTTATTATTTTCTTTTCGCCGCACTGCATGATTGCTCTCTCATGCACGTACGCCTCTATATTCTCCTCAGCTTTAGGGTTTTGTTTTTGTTTTGTTTCAAACACATATTTATTCACACGACAACTTCACAGTTCATCGCACAGCCCCACAGATTTCTTGTCGTGCACGGCTTCATCTAGTGCGTTTTCCTCATCCTCTTCTCCATGGCATGAACGTCCCTATCCCCGCAACATTCACTGCAACAGTTATGTAATAGATATACATATATATACTCACGTTTAGCAGTTCATCAATTTGATAAACTAGGGTTGTCACTTACACTTTTCTTTCCCAACAAGTCACGGTCTATCTCTCCTGCTTCACACTCCTTTCCACCATAGAAATAGCCCCCAACAAGAAGCCTCTGCCTTCCTACACCGCGAAGCTTGCACCGTGTTGCATGCCGTGTGAAGCCATCACAGTCGCCTTACGACGAACCTAGTCTACACCTCCATAAGCCGTCGTGACCCACTCAACCATCAACCGTTTAAACCTCTACCCTTCCCCTCCGTGCCCAGCCCACGCGAGATCGGCAGCCACCTACATAGAGAACCGAAGACCACTGTTTTTGCTCATCAAAATAGAGCACTTCATTTCGGCCACCGTGGGTTGTAGCTTTACCACCCAGCCGCCGACGTTGCCACTGTCCATCTCCCAGCTCTTTGCACAACTCCTTCCCGCATGTACGACGCTGTCGGGACAGCCACCTTCTTCTCTGCACCATACGTAGCTCCTCCATTCAAGGTGAGTTTCCGTTCTCTCTTTCTCCGCCTCTCCCTCACTGTGTTGCTCTCTCTCTCTCTCTCTCAGTGCTCCGTCGTGATCACCACCCACCACCACACCCAGCGTCTCACACCTTCCCTCACGGTGAGCTACCTCTACCTACCTCACGCCGAACTCCCTTCCTCCCGCTCATCTCTCTTTCTGCCCCAGGTGCTCAGCCGCCCCTTTTTCTGTGGTAACCATCGCCCTCACCACCGTAGACAACAGCCCAACTCGTCACCCGTCGAGCTCTCAATCTCTTGGTGAGCCTCTGCCTCACAAACTATTGTTTTGCTTTTTCGAAAAATGAGTTTTTGTCTTCAAATAACAAAGCTTCTTCTGAAGCTTAGGTAACGTTTTGTTTAATTAAATAAAATTACATTATTACCCTTTGAGCTACAAGTTACATTAATGTGTTTAAACTTTTAATATGAGTTAGTAATCTCTAATATATTTATGTTTACAGAGATATTTTAAGTAATTTAAATTGGTATTAAGTAAGGTTTTTCTTTTAAAAGTAAATGATAATGCTGTAATTTTATTATGATCTAGTTTATTAAATAATTGTTGTTATATAATTTAAAATATTTTTTTATAATTGTTCTATTTAGTATTAAATTTGATAGTTTGATTCTTCAATAGTAAATAAGTTAGAATTTAATATTTTAGTCAAATGTCAAGTTGGATATTGAAGAATTTGGGAAGTGATGATATTTTAGGGATTGAAATTTTAGGTTTTTGATGAATTAAAATATGTGATTCTAGCATTTTAGGCTTAAATATTGAAGTACGTGATTGACTGAAAATTTACAAAAATTACGTGATTATTTTATAGGTGACGATTAATTTTTGTTCGGCAGTTTTGAGGAAATTTTTCGAAAAGCCAAAAAGTCCAGGTAAGCGGGATTCTTATGCTAGGTTTTATATGAATTATTGAGACTGACGTTGACTTTCTGAAAACTTTGCATATTTTGTGATGAAATGAGAACTTGGGAAAAACCAACATCGATCGCTTATATGCATTACTCATGAAATCTGTACGAAAAATGAAAGATAATTTCTGACATGCATTGTGTAAACATGAGCTAAATTTTTTCATACTGTTTCTGAAATCTAAAAAAGAGCGATATTGAGAATCTAAAAAATTGTGCATTGATTTAAAAAGATGTTCTGACTTTTGTATTTAGTATGTGAGAAGGATCTGATTATGTTTTGGTACTCTGTTTTATTTTGATATGACATCTGAAAAACCTTTGGCATGGTGTACTGATTTTGTATCTGACTCTATCTCTGCTCTGCTCTGTTATGCTCTGCTCTGTTTGGGTTGGTACCAACTTCTCTGTCTCTGAGTACACCCACTTTGGAAACAAAGTGATTTTATTGTGGTCTTTCCTGTGTACACACTCGGGACTCCGAGAAGAATAAGAAAAAGATTTCACCTCTGTCTCTGTCCGGTTTGGCCACCGGGGTTAGTACAACCCTACCACGGGAGTGAAACATGATCTATACTCAGTGAGATGCTCTGTTTTGATGTGATGATGATGCTCACGTTATGTCATGCCAAAGTACTCTGGGTTTTACTTGTCTTAAAACCATCACTCTTTTACTTTTGAAAACATGTTTTGTTCTGCATGATAATTTTGGAAAATATTTTGTTCTGCATACTGTACTTTGTAAATGCTTATATTTACACGCTAGCACATGTCATTTGCTTACTGAGTTGTTGATAACTCACCCCTTGTCTCCCAAACATTTTTCAGATATTTTGGATACTTCAACAGAAGTTCAAGAATAAGAAGCATGGGTAAGGTTTTGTAAGCATAGTATATTAAATACAAATAGGGTATTTGTTATTGGAGAATTTTTTATTGAATAGTTTTGTTTTGCTCTGTTGACTTAGTACTTTGGGAAGTTGGCATTTCTTTTAGACTCCATCGTATTCTTAGTTCTTTATTTTGAAGTAAATGGTATAAATCAACAAGGTCTATGAGTAATTGAGGAATTTGAGTTTATATTTGTACAATGAGATATGATTTTAAGTGTTAAGAGGTAACTCTCCTACTCATCCAGGACCGGGACGTTACATGTTCTATGCCTCCTGAGAAAATAGTAGGGTTTGACAAAGTGGCACAAAAAAATTTGACGAGGGGTGGAGCACCTACAAGATATGTCCTCGTCGACGAAATGACAACACTTATGCCGAAGGTGAAGGAGCCTTTAATGGTGACATCAACAATGAACAACAATAATATAAGTGTTAAGAAGGTTTGGGATTTGACTGTAGGATATGGTGGGGAGGAAATTATGGGTTTTTCATTGGTGTCTTGTGAGGAGGAATGTCTAGGGTCGAGAGTGCAGTTGGGGATTATGTCTAGGGATAATGGTGTTCTCTTGGTTTCTCTTCTTCCGATAAACAATATAGTGGGTTCACCATCATATTGAGTTTCGCATAAGGTTAACGAGATTTAACATATTTTGGGACTTTTATATGGAAGATGTGAGGACCAATTTAAAGCACTACTCACTGCAATTGAGGTGGGCCACTCGCTTGAAACCAAAACAAGTTTTAAGAAAAGCAAAGAGTTAAAGTGTCTTTTTTGGGCAATCAACTACGATGCTAAGGAAGGTAGTTGAAGTCGAGGGAAGACTAAATGAAGGATATTATAGAGAAGTCCTTAGTCTTACGAGAAACAATGGGTTGGGGTTGGAGAGGTGTGTTCTATTCAAATTTGGATTTTGTATATTTTGGATAGATTTCTAATTTTTATGGGCTTTTTGGGTCATTAGGAGATCTCTAGTATGGGCTAGGTATTTTTTTGTATATGTCCAGTGTACTTGGTTATTCCTATTGATATTTATAATATTTTTACTTATAAAAAAAATAAAAGTATAAATTAAGATTCAATAGAAAATGAACTTAGGATGAAATGAATGGAAGTAGGAGAAAATACGGGCTTATCTATATTGAAAGAAAAATTCTGATTGTAGGAAAGAGATTTATTATTATTATTATTATTATTATGAAAATATGAAAGATATAAAAAGGACAAATTTTAAAAAATAGGATGGTTAGAAAAAGTTAACAATTTTGAAAAGATGATAATGGAGAAGACAAATTGTCAAAGACATTACCGCAAATATGATTGGTTAATAATAATAATAAAATAAATAAAAACTTGGCAAAGAAGATATTGAGAAAAATTTAGCTCTGATTTAAATTAAAAATTCACCTTAACTCATCTCATCATTATAATTTTTTTAAATTTTCATACAAAATATAATAAATAATTCAATTTTTTTAAATCTTAAAATAATAATAATATTAACAAATAATATTTTATTCAACTTATCAAAAATCATTTTAAATCCAAAGATGCCGGCTATGAATGCTCTTGAATCTTGCTTGATGGATTTAAAACGTATTTTTTCATCGTTATCTAGTAATAGCAATTTGAGTTGGTATATTACTTGTTACAACAACAGTGGGAGTGGTTGAGAACGGTAATGATAGAAACTACTACACCGTCCCACTATTATCACACTTCACTAAACGTATAATGGCAATTGAATAACTCTTAAATAAATACTTTTTTAAAAATAAAAATAAAAACTTATCACACGCTACCATGCATGTCACTATCCCACTATGATTATGCTATATATAGGTTGTAAGTACAAAGAACTAATAACTCTATTTTAAGCCACCCAAAAAAAAACTCTATTTTAAGACTTTTACATCACACACCATTCATATGATATAATTTGATTTGAAAAATAAATTTAAAAAAAAAATAACATTTGTAGTCATGGAGTACTGCACAAACACCGCGCACTTCTTTTAAATAAAGTTAGTAAATATAAAAACCCACATGAAAAAAGTAATTTGTTAATAGTGGACTCCACTCTTTTTCAAAATGATTGTGCGGCACTTGCACAATCTATAA
>NW_023341165.1:0-212 GCF_001411555.2 Juglans regia | reverse complement strand
TCGTAAGTAATCATAGCATAACTTGACATACAACATAACATAACTGGCATAACTTAAACTAAAACTGAAGCTTAGCATGAACGTGACTTGAAACATAACATGGATTTGAAACATAGCATGAACGTGAGCTTGGAACATAACATGGACTTGAAACATAGCATGAACATGAACATGCATAATTTGAACTTGAACTTGAGCATGACATAACATAA
>NW_023341164.1:0-212 GCF_001411555.2 Juglans regia | reverse complement strand
CCTTGGCAGCCCCGCTGGAAGCCCCATGGCTTGCCTTGGCAGCCCCGTGGCAAGCCCCATGGCCTGCCTTGACAGCCCCGCTGGAAGCCCCATGGCTTGCCTTGGCAACCCCGTGGCAAGCCCCATGGCCTGCCTTGACAGCCCCATGGCTTGCCTTGACAGCCCCGTGGCAAGCCCCATGGCCTGACTTGACAGCCCCATGGCATGCCTTG
>NW_023341163.1:0-212 GCF_001411555.2 Juglans regia | reverse complement strand
GTATGCCATAGTGGTGATGTGGCGTGTTGTATATGTGGGGAGTACAAATGGGATGTACTCCATGAGACGGTGAGATACACCATATGGCGTGTATGCCATAGTGGTGATGTGTCGTAGTGTGTATAAAGGGAGTATACGAGGAGTGTACTCCATGTGATATAATGATGTACCATATGGCGGGGATGGCATAATGGGGGGATGGGGGGGATGGG
>NW_023341162.1:0-212 GCF_001411555.2 Juglans regia | reverse complement strand
CAAATAAGGTTATTTACGTTGTTTTGAGTGATAAGGCTTGTATTGTTTGATTGTGGAGCAATGAAATTTAATTTAATTTAAAAAAGAAAAGAAAGAAAAGGAAATAGATTTAAAGAGTAAAAAAGCGACAAAAAAAAAAAAAAAAAAAAAAAAAAAAAAAAAAAAAAAAAAAAAAAAAAAAAAAAAAAAAAAAAAAAAAAAAAAAAAAAAAA
>NW_023341161.1:0-212 GCF_001411555.2 Juglans regia | reverse complement strand
ATTTGGACACTTGGCAAGATCTTAGCCACACTTAGTGAATAATTTTAGACACTTGGCACCATAAGGAACGTTTGTTGGATTTGAAGGAATCAAGGTGTGAGATCGTGTCGCTTAAGCAAAACTTTGTTTCATCTGCTCAACCAAATTGTGCCAGATCAAAGAGGTTTTCAATCCTAGTGAAATTCTAAATGGTGGGAATCCAATCGAAAGCC
>NW_023341160.1:0-212 GCF_001411555.2 Juglans regia | reverse complement strand
ATGCACGGTTCGAGGTTATAGATTCCATACTTTGGACCGTGAATGTAATAGAAAGACTCAAAACTGTGGTGTGTTGGTCGAGGGGAGTCATGGAACAGATGATATTGACTATTATGGTGTCATACGTGATATTATCGGATTGAAATATCTTGGTGGGTCTGTAACATATGTCTTCAAATGTGATTGGTGGGATCTAGGCGGTGGTCGGGTTT
>NW_023341159.1:0-212 GCF_001411555.2 Juglans regia | reverse complement strand
ACAACTCAGTAAGCAGAAAATCATATGCCAGCGTGCAAACATGAGCATTTATAAAGTAGAGTATGCAGAATAAAATATTTTCCAGAGTTATCATGCAGAACAGAACATATTTTCAAAATAACAGAGCGATGGTTTTAAAACAAGTAAAACTCATGGTACTTTGGCATAACATAAACTGAGTATCATCATCAGATCAAAACAGAGCATCAAAC
>NW_023341158.1:0-212 GCF_001411555.2 Juglans regia | reverse complement strand
CCACGGGCGCCCCGGAAACGGTGTGCGCGTTGTTGGTGACATCTTTACCATGATACATAACGACTCTCGGCAACGGATATCTCGGCTCTCGCATCGATGAAGAACGTAGCGAAATGCGATACTTGGTGTGAATTGCAGAATCCCGCGAATAATCGAGTCTTTGAACGCAAGTTGCGCCCGAAGCCATTCGGCCGAGGGCACGTCTGCCTGGG
>NW_023341157.1:0-212 GCF_001411555.2 Juglans regia | reverse complement strand
ACGTCGCCTTTTTCAGCTTCGTGATCCTCCGGAAATTATCATATAGCGCTGTAAGTATTTCTCCAAGAGTTCTCATGAATTTTATGTATTTTTGCACTAACGCATTTCACTGTATTTTTTTGGCATGCCGGACTGAGTCCGAGGAGTACGGGGGTCGGATGGATTTATGATTGGAGTTGTTTGGGTTGGTTTGATTGGATTGGTTATTGGTT
>NW_023341156.1:0-295 GCF_001411555.2 Juglans regia | reverse complement strand
AATTCTTTGTGATAGGGCAGGTTTGGGACATCAACCAAAATATAAAATTTTTATCTCATCTCATCTCATCTCATTATTACACTTTTTTCAAATCTCCATATAAAATATTATAAACAATTCAACTTTTTAAAATTCCAATACACATTTTTCAAATCTCAAAACAATAATAATATTAAAATTTAATATTTTAAACTTCAAAACAAAACATAAAATTCTCATCTCACTCCCCAAACCTATCCTAAAAGATGGAATGGTATAGGATCGAATAGTAGAAGAGTCTGGGAGCTTTTATAAG
>NW_023341154.1:0-212 GCF_001411555.2 Juglans regia | reverse complement strand
CTTACCTTGTCCCTTTAAGTGTGTCAATGACTCTTGTTTTTCCAAGAAAGGTCGATTAAGAATTGTCGCACCTGGCATAAAATCAATGTAGTGCTCTATCTCCCTAAAAGGCGGCAATCCACAAAAGACACCACTAGGAAACATGACCTCATATCCCTGCAACAAAGAGACAACAATACTAGGCAAACATACGTCAAGTCCGTTAGGATTAA
>NW_023341153.1:0-212 GCF_001411555.2 Juglans regia | reverse complement strand
ACGTTCGAACATAAGCAGTAAACAAATACGTTCGAATTTAAGTTCGAACGTATTTGTTTTACGTGTGAACGTAAATATGAACGTCCGAACGTCGAAGCATGAATAATCTAGAAAATCACTACGTTCGGATGTTATAATTAAACGTCCGACCGTATGTGATTTACGTGCGAAAGTAAATATTAACGTTCGAACGTATGTCGTTTAATAATATT
>NW_023341152.1:0-212 GCF_001411555.2 Juglans regia | reverse complement strand
TAGTGGCTCTTCATTACCAGAAAAGTTTGGATAACGATGGATCAAGAACTTCTCACACAGACAATCCCTGACTTCGAGTCTGGGTACATGTGCTTGCTGATGTTGCTATTGTCTAAGCATGTCAGTCAGCAAACGTACGGCTTCAGCTAATCCTCCATCCATCGGGGAATTCTGATTATCCTAATTTGTAACTCCCTCAGGGTTTTGAGGTA
>NW_023341151.1:0-212 GCF_001411555.2 Juglans regia | reverse complement strand
GTTCCCGAAAAGACATTTTAGAATTTTCGAGGAGCCAGTGTGCTACTACTAAACTTAAATATAAAAAGCTTTTCCTTTTTAACAACGCGCCAGATACGAAAGAATTCTATAAAATAACAAACTTCAATAAATACTGAAAATTTAAAATAAAGTCTGCGGAAGCATTTATTAAAAAATATACAGAAGTCTTATGTGCTTATCAAAATAATTTA
>NW_023341150.1:0-212 GCF_001411555.2 Juglans regia | reverse complement strand
TTACTATGTCTGGACCTGGTAAGTTTCCCCGTGTTGAGTCAAATTAAGCCGCAGGCTCCACTCCTGGTGGTGCCCTTCCGTCAATTCCTTTAAGTTTCAGCCTTGCGACCATACTCCCCCCGGAACCCAAAGACTTTGATTTCTCCTAAGGTGCCGGCGGAGTCCTTAAAGCAACATCCGCCGATCCCTGGTCGGCATCGTTTATGGTTGAG
>NW_023341149.1:0-212 GCF_001411555.2 Juglans regia | reverse complement strand
CCTTACTTATCACACATACACATTAAATTGATAGTAAGTTAAAAGCTAACTTACATCGATCGTCGCGTTCTACTAGAATAAAGCGCGAAACACGAGGAACTGTAAAATGTTATTCTAAAAGTTAGAAATTAATTACTAACAATTAGAAATGTGAAAAGAGACAACTTAGAGTAAAATTACCATTTTACCCTTTACATGTGGGCAAATGACCA
>NW_023341148.1:0-212 GCF_001411555.2 Juglans regia | reverse complement strand
GTTTCACAGTCTGAATTAGTTCATACTTACACATGCATGGCTTAATCTTTGAGACAAGCATATGACTACTGGCAGGATCAACCAGGTAGCATTCATTCTCGATGGCGGCACCGCACGTAAACCTACCACTCCGGAAGGAGGATAGGATCAAGACGCGAGCACGACAATCGTTCGTGTCAAACGAGAACGCTCGGTTTGGGATAAAGAGGCCG
>NW_023341146.1:0-266 GCF_001411555.2 Juglans regia | reverse complement strand
ACTACACTCCACATTTTTTTTTAATTTTTTATTTTATTAAATATTTATTATATGAATAATGAATAAATAATTTGAAATAATTTTAAAAAAATAAACTCAAAAAAATTTAAAAAAAATATTAAAAAAGTGTGGAGTGTGGAGTGTGGAGTGTGGTGGAGGCTGTGTAGCAAAACTCGAATATTATTAATCAAATGAAAATCAAATCAGTCATTGCAGATTTCTTCACTCAAAGGTGAATTCAAAATCTGTGTAGGACCTTTCTCTAC
>NW_023341145.1:0-21264 GCF_001411555.2 Juglans regia | reverse complement strand
TTCAAAGCACTAATATATTTTATTAAAATAAAAATAAAGTACATATATCTTATTATTTTATTACTAATATATATCTTAAAAGCTATTGAAAAATATGTTATTTGTAAATTATTATAATGTTTTCTTATTATAATGAATACGAAAAGACAAATCTACATAAATCTGTTTTTCTATTATAACGTATTTTCAAATTGGAAATTGAATCCATGATTATTATTATAATAAATCTGTTTTATTAGCATATTTAAATATATTAATAATATAATATAAACCAATAAAAATTATAAAAGTAGCCATAAATAGAATGTAAATAAAAATACAATTATATCTTTGTATTCTGTAATTATTATAAACGGATGAAAAGTTAATAAAAATTAATATATTCCGTTAAAATAAAAAAAATTCTATTTCATAGACTCTTTATATATAAAGAGAGATATATAGATGAATACTATTACTCTCATATCACCTATCACGGGCTTGGGAAACAAATTGTTCTGGAATGTGATTTCGTGGCTCAGATTCTCAATAAGATTTTCCACACGATGACGGACTCCTTGCGTAATCATGAACGCAATTATAGTGTTGAGTGCTGCTAGCTAGGTGCCGCCAGCTGGACGTGACTCTTGATAAAATTTATTTTTTTAGTTTCTTTTAAATTTTTTTAATATTTTTAAAAAATATAAAAATATATTAATACACTAATAACTACTTTTTTTAATCAATAAATAAAAAAATAAATATATAAATAATCAAAATGAAAAAACAAAATAGAGAGATATAATAATATTATTTTATAGTATTATACTTCCAATTTTTTAAGCAAACTCATTTGTTAATTAATCATTTTTTTAAATCACAGAAATATATCGGCAATTACAAACCCATGACATGATTATTCTTTCCATAGAAGCGATACAATTATAAAAAACTCTATATTAATAAATTAATGCGATTTTATATAATATATTATATCTATTTTATAATAAAAATAATTTTATAATCTCATATATCACATCAAGACACGTTAATTTAAAATTTTATTTTTATAAAATTTTGTTATGATTAAAATATTTTTCTTTTGAATATTCTATTACTATATATCATTAAAATTATCCAACACTTCACCAGAAAAACTGTTCGAGTGAACTTCTACTCTTTAATCTTGAATTTGTTAATATAAAACTACAGATAATAAACTCAGTGATGCAAACCCGAAATTGATATAGGATATTCGGATCCAGATTCTATATTAATAGAACTGAATTATTTTAATAAAGTAAATTTGCATAAATATGACACAAAATGATGAAGAATTTTCAGATTGGAGTAATATTGCACATGCGTCGGTACTATAGCTGGCCATAATTTTAGTGAAAAAATAATGGATTTCGTTATTAAAAAATTAATTTTTTTTATATAAATTTTATATTTATTTATTTTTTAAATGATTATATTGTACTTTCATACTCACAATTACGAATATCATTTCTCATTTAGTTAAAGAATATCATAATTGTGCATGTGACCCTAGTTCAAAAAGGTCTTTTCAGCCGCACACATCTTGGTCAATAAGCCACGCCTTATGGTCTCCTTTTCAATCTCAAAATTATTTTTTGAATCGTTAGTTTTAGTTATTTTTTGCATTTTACAGAAATGTTTTACTTTGACGTTTAAAGATGCTTTTAATTCTGGTTTGGACAATATTTTTGACAATATTCTAATTATTTTATTACATGTTTTATTTTTATATAATAATTGAGATTTTATCTTTTTGAAAAAATATTAAAAATTATCATAATTTCAAATTTTCTTAACTATTTGAATCTGACTAGTGGGTTTTTTTTAATTTAGTTTCGAGTTTTATTAATAAATATTATTCACAGATTTGTTTTTTCCCTTTTTGTCTTCTTTCAATCTCTATTTTTCATTGTAAAAATTTTATATCTAGTTATTTGTTATGTATTTTTTTGTACATTTTATTAATATAGTTAGCTATATTATTTTTTTTAAGGTAAAATAATTGATTTTACAATCAAATCAGTAAAATTAAAAATATACAAAAATAATTATATAGCATTAGTTGCAATAATATTATTCTGATACGACCCGTAGGAAAGAAAAGTAGGTGAAAGAGAAGATATAAAAAACGAAAGGAATGAAGAAAAAGAGAAGACTCTTCTCAGAAGAGTAGGTGGAAAGTCTCAAGTCCTTGCTTCGCCTCGTTTGATTTCGCTAAATAAATTGAGATTATAGTTAAAAATGAAATAAAATATTATTAAAATATATTTTTTTAAATTATTTATATTTAAAATTTTAAAAAATTAAATTATTTATTTTATTTTATATAAAAATTTAAAAAATTATAGTAATTAAATAATATAAAATAAAATAAAATGAGTTAAGAGTAGTTATAAAAATAAATTATTATTTAGATTTAAAATTCATCTCAACTCATCTTATTTCATCATTATAATTTTTTTAAATTTTTATATAAAATATAATAAATAATTTAATATTTTAAAATTTTAAAATAATATTTTATTTTACTATTTATAAATCACCTCAACTCACCTCTAATCCAAACGGTACCATACCTAACGCTCCCGTAAATGTGGGACGGTGGAAGTGCAGGGAAGGGCTCGCGTATATAAAGAAATCTATAGCAGGTAGCAGGTCACAAAAGTAGAGCGGACGCAAGTAAATCTTGATGGTAAGCCAGGAGGTGAAGCTTTTGGGATTTTGGGCGAGCCCATTTTCCAACAGGGTTGAATGGGCTCTAAAGCTCAAGGGTGTTGATTACGAGTATATTGAAGAAGATATCTTCAACAAGAGCTCTCGTCTTCTGGAACTGAACCCTGTTCATAAAAAGGTTCCAGTCCTGGTTCATGACGGTAAGGTGATGGCTGAGTCGTTCATTCTTCTTGAATACATCGACGAGACCTGGAAGCAAGAACCGTTATTGCTGCCTCAAGATCCTTATGTTGGAAGATAGAGACAAAACAATAGAAGAGGAAAGAAGCACTCACAAGTCGGTACTCTGTTTTTCTCAATTCATTCAATATTGTTTCAGTACATCAATATATAAAACCAAAAGAAAATTCTGGAAATTAAATTAATGACATTTATGGCCTTTCTAGTACACACCTAGATACAATGAAAATAAACTTTCCAGTTTTTCACATATCTCGTAAATGAACAACTTAATAAATTGTGGCCTTTTGCAATAAATCAAGTTTAATCTTCAACACTCCCCCTTAAACTTGACATCTTTCCAACACCGATCATCATCCTCAACTTCTGAAATGTATCATATTTGAGAGGCTTTGTGAATATATCAGCAGCTTGGTCAAGTGACTTCACATACTCTACCTCCACGTACCTGCTCTCAATGCATTGTCGAACAAAATGAACCTTGTTTACGTGTGAGTGCTTCTTTCCTCTTCTATTGTTTTGTCTCTATCTTCCAACAGAGTGGCATCAGAGCTTAGGTTCAAGAAAATGTTTTCTAAAGGAACCTCTCTTTCTTTCCAATATCCACAACTCACCAAGCTCAATTATGAAAACTGGGCAATCCGGATGAAGGCTATCCTTGGCTCCCAAGGACTATGGGAGATTGTTGAGAAAGGTTTTGTTCAACCTCAAAATGAGGATTCTTTGAATCAAGCCCAAAAGGAAGCCTTGGAGAAAGAAATGAAGAAAGATCAAACTGCGCTCACAGTCATTTATCAAGGTTTAGATGATGAAATGTTAGAGAAAGTGGCCAACGAAACAAACTCCAAGCAAGCATGGGAGACTCTTCGAAACTCCGTCATGGGAGTTGAAAGAGTGAAGAAAGTGCGTCTTCAAACTCTAAGGGCTGAGTTTGAATCTCTTTTGATGAAAGAGAGTGAATCCATCTCAGATTACTTCACAAGAGTTCTGATGGTGGTGAATCAATTGAAGAGGCTTGGAGAAAAATGAGAAGATGTTCGTGTTGTTGAGAAAATTCTCCGCTCTCTCAACTTCAAATTTGACCATATAGTTGTAGCCATTGAAGAATCTAAAGATTTGGAGATCATGTCCATTGATGAATTAAATGGATCCTTACGGGCTCATGAAGAAAGGATGAACCGAGGCAAGCAAGAGCAAGTGGAGCAAGCCTTGCAAGCAAAGCTTTCCTTGAAAGATAAAGGAGAAGCTTGTGAAAATGGTAGAAGAGGCCAAGGACGTGGAAGAGGTCGAGGCCGTGGACGAGGACGTGGTCGTGGAAGAGGAAAAGCAGAGCAAAGTTTTTCTCAAGAGGGAAGAAATCAAAATTTTTCAAGAGGTCGTGGAAGAGGAAGAGGAAGAGGAAGAGGCAATCATGAGATAAAGAATGACAAAAGTCAAATTGAATGTTATTCTTGTGGAAAATATGGGCATTATTCTTGGGAGTGTCAAACCAAGAAAGTAGAAGAGGAGACAAAGTTCATTTTGCACAAGGAAGATGTTGAGGAGCCCGTATTATTCCTCACGCTTAATGAGGAGCACAATGGTGAGAAGAATACGTGGTATCTAGATAATGGAGCTAGCAACCACATGACGGGCGATAGAAGCAAATTTGTGGAACTTGACACCAAAGTGACGGGCCATGTGCGCTTTGGTGATGAATCAAAGGTGGAGATTAAAGGCAAAGGTACAATTTTGTTTGAGGCAAAGAATGGGAGCCATAAGATTCTTCCTAATGTTTATTACATTCCTAAGATGAAAAATAATATTTTGAGTATTGGGCAACTCATGGAGAATGGTTGCAAAATAAACATGGAAGATCGTTTTCTTTGGCTTAGAGATAAAGAAGGGAACCTTATTGCTAAGTCTTCTATGACAAGAAATCGCATGTTTTTGTTGAATATGAAGACTAATGAAGCCATGTGCTTAAAGACGTGTATTAAAGATACATCATGGATTTGGCATATGAGATATGGGCATCTTAATTTTGGAGGGCTTAGAGATTTGGGAGCAAAGAGGATGGTGAAAGGTATTCCATTGATTGATCATCCTGATCAGTTATGTGAAGCTTGTTTACTAGGGAAGCATTCAAGAAAGAGCTTTCCCAAGCAATCCAATTCAAGAGCCATCGAGCCACTTCAACTTATACATGCAGATGTTTGTGGTCCAATCAAGCCTCCATCTCTTGGTAAAAGTTCTTATTTCTTGCTCTTTATTGATGATTATTCAAGAAAAACATGGGTTTATTTTTTGAAGAAAAAAAGTGAGGCTTTTGAGGCATTCAAAAGATTCAAAGCTCGTGTCGAAAAAGAAAGTGGCTATGAAATCAAATCTCTAAGAACCGATAGAGGTGGTGAGTTCACTTCTAACGAATTCAAGGTTTTTTGTGAGACACATGGAATTCGTCGTCCCTTGACCGTTCCTAGATCGCCACAACAAAATGGGGTGGTTGAAAGGAAGAACCGAACAATTCTCAATATGGCAAGGACCATGTTGAAAAGCAAGTCGATGCCAAAAGAATTTTGGGCTGAAGCGGTTGCATGTGCAGTTTACATCTCTAATCGCTCACCTACCAAAAGTTTGAAGGATGTGACGCCACAAGAAGCATGGAATGGATGGAAGCCAAATGTGTCACACTTGCGAGTTTTTGGGTCTATTGCCTATGTTCAAGTTCCAGAGCGAGAGAGATCAAAGCTTGATGATCGGAGTAAGAAAGTTGTGTTTATCGGCTACGATGAGAACTCAAAAGGCTACAAGTTCTTCAATCCAAGCAACAATAAAGTCATTATTAGTAGAGATGTTGAATTTGAAGAAGATGCAACATGGGATTGGAGTACAAAAAATGAAAATGCTTATGATTTTCTCCCCTATTTTGATGAAGAAACGTCAACACAAGAAATCCAAGATGAAATTGTATCTCCAACAACGCCAACATCATCCTCAATAGCATCATCATCATCTTCATCTAGCTCAAGTGAAGGTCCTCAAAAATATCGAAGCATTGAGGATCTCTATGAAGAAACCGAAAGGTTAGAAGATGAGAATTTGTTATGCTTATACTCTAGTGATGAGCCTTTGAATTTTGAAGAAGCTATGAAAGATAAAAAAATGGATACAAAACAATAGAAGAGGAAAGAAGCACTCACACGTCGGTACTCTGTTTTTCTCAATTCATTCAATATTGTTTCAGTACATCAATATATAAAACCAAAAGAAAATTCTGGAAATTAAATTAATGACATTTATGGCCTTTCAGATTCACTAGACGGTACACACCTAGATACAATGAAAATAAACTTTCCAGTTTTTCACATATCTCGTAAATGAACAACTTAATAAATTGTGGCCTTTTGCAATAAATCAAGTTTAATCTTCAACACCTTATGAAAGATCCAAAGCGCGATTCTGGGCTAGAGTTGCAGAAGAAAAGGTAAGTTAATTCCTGTTGGCACTGAAACAATGGTTTTGCATGTTTTGACTTTGTTTGAATGGAACGACAAATTATAATTAGAGAGGGAGTTTGGGGATTAGTATTTCAACTGAAAACGAAAAATTGCCAAGAAAAAAAAATGAAACGAATAAAATGACAAAGAAACGTCTAGCAATATTACTTGATTTCATCTTTATATTATCCATACTACTATTTTAGCAAGCATTTTTCTTTCGGACCGTATTGAAACCATCTTTTAAGTTGTCTCCCTTGGATTTGATCCAGATCTGTGAGGACGCGTAAGATCAATTAGTTAGTCGATTTTTTTTTTCATACACTACACTAATGAGGTGATTGTTGGGACCCTTATTATTTTTTTAATGTATATTTAAGGGTTTATTATAATATAAATAAAAAAATGCTCGGTGTGTAGAGTGATTGAATTGAAAATTTATTTGGCAACGTATGCTTATTGCGATTGAGCTGCAAGGAGACATGGCCCCCGAGGTCTTAGAAATTTGTTCCATTGACTTTTATTATCATTTATTCATTTTGTAGATAAAAATATCATTTTGTTTCGGTTGCTTGGGTGATAGCTGCTGGAGTATTCATTTGCTGCTATGATCTCCCACGGAGAGAATAAAGAAAAGGCACTGAAATCAGCCATAGAGGTGGCGGAGAAGATAGAGGAAGAGATGAAAGGGAATAACAAGAAGTTTTTGGGAGGGGAGAGCATTGGGTATTTGGACCTTGCACTGGGATGGATAGCTCACTGGCTGCCTATTTGGGAGGAAGTTGGATCTATGCAGATTGTGGACCCTTCACAATTTCCTGCCACCACTGCCTGGTCGAAGACGTTTCTGGATCACCCAGTGATCAAGCAAAACTTACCACCTAGAGACAAAATGCTTGTTTATTTTCACGAGCTCAAGAAAATCTTGGGTGGTTCAGGGTAGTTTCGCAGTGTTTATTTGATCAGTACGTGTGCGCCTTGTCGTACCTTTTAAAGTTTCTAATATAAATATTGTAATTTCAATAATGTCACGTACTGTACAAGCTTCTTCTGTATTATCAAGTATTCCTAGTAAGTATTGATCAATAAATTTTAGTAAGAGTTGGAAGAAAAAGATAGTGAAAAGAGCAGGTTTATATTTCGCATAAAAATGCTTTCGAGGGAAATTGGTGGAAGAAGCTCTAGAGTCTAGACTTGCTTTACAATGTTAACTACTTTTCATTTGTTTCACACAACTAGAGGAAGAACATGCTCTCACTCTATAATTACCAAATCAGAAAGAAAAAAAAAAAAAAAAAAAGCCCCACTTTTGATAAGAATACAGAAGAAGCCCACAACCAAAGTTCCTATACATTTTCAAACCCATTGTAAAACCAGTGTATTGACTGCACCCCACGGAAAAAAAGAACAAAATCTCAAAGCAACAAGCATCTTGCATAGCTTTTATACTTCGTATTTGAAAAATAGAAGAAAATATGAATGTTTTAAAAAAAAACCCAATATTTTTTTTATTATTATAGTAAAAAAGAAAAAAGCAAATTTAGGCACTGCGCTCCAACATCTCCTGGAAAGACCTCTCCTTCTGGAGCTTCATATCTTCGCGAAACTTGGAGATGAACTCCTCCGCCCTTTCATCCACATTTCGCAGTTGTGGCGACGAAGCAATGACCGCTTCCCATGCGTCCTCAACACTGTGTATGCTCTTGCTCCTTTTGGGCAAACTCCTTTCGTCGTCAATCACTTGTTTACCTTTACTTGTTTCTGCGCGCGCGTGCAGAGTGCTTCTGTTCACCGAGGCAGCAGGCCCCTCAAAGAGCTCGTCTATGTGTATAGCAGCGAAGTTCATCTTATGGGACTGGCTGTGGTTGTGACGGCTGTAATGGTAATGTTGGCTGTAGGTGTAGGAGGGTCTAGGGAGAGGGTGCCGCTTGAAGGGGAAAAGGAAGCGAAAGGTGCGCAGGGCTCGGAGGCGCAGAGTGGTGGTTGTGATGACTTTGGAGGTCTTGAGCTTGTGAAGTTTGGATTGGAACGCGAGGTTGAAGCTCTTCCAGGCCTTAGCTAGGTGAAGCTTCTTTGCCAAGCTCGACCGGGACATCAAGATGGTTATAGTTATGTGACAATGATTTGTCTTCTTTGAAGGGGGAGACGTCGTATGCTTTGACAGTGAGCTGGAGAGAGTTCAGATCGATCAGATGTTTCTATTGAAGAATGTTTTTGCATCACATAGAAGCTTGGTTCCAACTTCCCTCTGGTTTTTATTTCTCTTCTATTTTTAACAAAGTTACCAGAATGCCATTTCGGGAATTTGAACGAGGAAGCAAAAAGGTATCTTTGCGAAGGACAATATAGAGATTTTGTTGAAGAAAAGGATCAATAATAAAAAGAAAACAACAATAGCGTTGGAACAGTTGTGGCCAACAAATCAAGTGATTTCTTAGTCATGCAGACTTTACTTTCGGCTGCCATGGAGGCCGGGCCCGACTCAAAAGCGAACAAGCTTGGTTTCCAAGTTTTGAGTGACGAAAGCGAAAATACCGTAAAGCCCACTTATTAACCTTTTATGTCAACATACATTTTTATTTTATTTTATTTTTACAACCAAAAACCACAGGTGTGGTAGCCGTCAGCTGGGCTACGAAGTGGACAAGAGAATTACCTTAAAACCTCTTTTATATATGTTAGATCAATCGAGTAATGTTGTACATAATTTATTTCCCCTTGCTTAAATCGGATACCAAAAAGATGGTGATGTAATAATATCAGTCGATTGGCTTTTAGATTGAAACACCTTTACCACATTCACCAAAGTAAAGGGAAAGATCTTTGAGATGGAAGGCTATAAGAAGAGAGCGGCTGTCTTCAATGAAACTTAAAGCATATATCATTTTCCTTCGATCTACAGTGTAAATATATTAGACAGGGCATAGCATCAAAGCCAGGACTGTGTCCAACTCCGTTAATATAAGACTACAGAGGACAACTTCGAAGCAGGTGAGGGTAGCTGGTGCCTCTCATTTCTTTTGTACGTCTTCGCCCTTTCAACTCCACAATGTATGGTCGGCAAGCCTCCAATTGCCTTTCCAACTTGTAAAGATTGCAAAATAATTGGTCACCTCTTTTTTTCTCAAGAAACAGCAAATGTTCATCCCTTCTGTATACCTTGTGAGACCTTTTACACCTGAAATTACCTTTTTTTTTTCTCTCCCTCTTATTAGCATGTTTGTCGGATACCCAAAATTCATATTTACATATAAAAAACCATATATATATAAAATTTATTTGCAGTTTTGAGTTTGGGACTGCGTGTGCAAGGTACGTATGTTATGCCCCTTGCATGTATCACCCGGTTGAAGGATAAAAAAGCCTATAAACAAAAAAATATTTTCACATAATCAGATTACAGTAACAATTCAGCTAAAAAAGTGTAAAAATTAAGTAAAATCTTCTAAATAAGAAAACATTATCATCTCATAACACCATGTATCAAAAAAGTTTCAAAAAAGCTATTTAATGACAGATTCTGAACAACAGTATATACAAGGCAAAAATCTTTTTAAGTTAACAAAACGTTTATTGGAGGGAAATACATAGCTGGAACTCATGTTGTTGATTATAAGTCACTGGATAGATGGACAAGACATTGATTAATCTCTTATGCCGTTGTTGGAATTCATCTAGTTCCGCAACAATGTGTATGATTCATTCTTTTTCTAAAACATCCGTTGCAATAATGGTTCGCAGATATTATAAATGTTCCTACATAAAATAAATTTAGAGTTGAGAAAATCTAGAAGAAAAATAGTGCTATCTCAAATATTTAAATTAAATGTAAGTATTGATTCATTCGTGCCATGATTTACTTATGAAAATGAAAAGTAGCATTGATAGATAAAGCCTAAATACTAAAGTAATGTTTAGATAAATGTCGCTCGTTTTTTTTTTTTTTTTAAATGTTGATCGCTTTTAAATACACGCAATCCCATTGAAAAAGCAGTAGTTCTATCTAATACAATACCTAGAGAGGAGTGAATAGGTGCAGTTCAATTTTTCTAGTCTAATCAAATATAATGACAAGTAAGCAATTAAATGATGAAACAAATCACACAATAATCAACACAGAGATTTGGTCACGAAGTAGAAATTCATTTGAAGAACGTATTCAAATTCTAAAACCATTCCGGGTGAAAGACACCATCTAAAATCCACTACAGAAAAAGTTCGTTACAACCAATATAAAGATACTCACAAAACCTTTGTAGTTCCTAAACTTGGCTTGCAACATCACGAGTGACCCACTCGATCTCTACACGCATGTTATGTCAGAACTCCGACCTTTCTATAGCTTCCCACGAGAACCTCTCGATCTCTGCATCAACAGTTTGGTCGAATGTGACCAATGTTATCACAATTATAACAGACGTGATTTGCCTTGTGAGCTTTTTGTCTCATGTAGGGTGGGACGTACCTAGGAGCATTTAAGAACTTCTTACTCTTTTTATAAGAATAAGCGGTCCTACTTTTAGAGAATGCAGGAGCATGAACATATTGATTTTTTAACTTAAAGCAATCTGGTCTAACATGACTAACATTCCCACAGTGATGACATATAGGGCTCGTGTTGCGAGCTCCTGAGCTCTTGGGAGGTGGGACAAACTTTTGCACATGTAGAGTTTTCTTACCCTTTTTAAGAGGTTGTGCTTTGCCATTCTCATTTGATACAGGAACAAACATAATTTTTCCTACATTTTTACAGGAGGGTTTTTAAGTTGAAACCACATCAAATTTCCTTTCAATATATCATATACCCCTTTTGTCACCAAAGGACTTTCCTGAATTTAGAATTTTGTCAAGCTTTTGTTTCCCAATAGAAACGTTTTTTAGTTTATCGTTTAACAAAATCAACTCACTTTCCTGCATTTTTACTTTATCCTCGAGTGACACATTCCTCTTTTTGCAACTGATCGGCTAGACAAATGGCTTCATTCAATTTACCTTGGAGATCCTCATTTTCTCTTTTGCAAATATCTATATTCTCAATATGTGCTTTATTGAGTTTCCTCAATTTTACACATTTCTTGTACAACTTCTCATATATTTCCTGCAACTCATCTTCATCCTCAAATTCACTTCCTGATATACTCTCATTTTCAGACGTTGATTCACTTCTATGACTTTGGCCATCAACAGAAGAAGTGAATACCATGTAGTTGAGATTTTTCTTTGGAGATGGACTCTCTAAAGAGTCACTTGTCTAAGAACCATTATCACTCAAATAAGCACCCTTTGCTTTCCCTTTAGCCTTTCTATAATTTACACACTCAAGGCGAATGTGTCCAAAACCATGACATTCATGACACTGTATATTAGATTGTATTTTGTCTTTGGTAGCTCTAGTGTATTTTTTAGAGGTCATTTCCTTGTTTCCTAAACTGGAATTTCTATTGACTCTCTCAAACTTTTTCTTCTTATGTCCCCAGTTCTTTCTATTTCTAGACACAAACATATTCCTGAATTTTTTTGCATAAAAAACTACTTCTTTGTCACTCATAGCCAACTAATCGAACGACTCATTGATAGTGTTGAGGGCTATGGACTTATTTTTCTTATCTACAGGAAGAGTATGTTCATAGGTTTGTAGAGATAGGTTTGTAGAGAGCCCATCAGCTCTTCAATCCTCATATTGTCCAAATCTTTACTCTCTTGAATGGCAGTGACTTTGGGACAGAATCTCTCAGGAAAAGATCTGAGAACTTTTCTCACAGTTCTATTTTCTGGAATTTTGTCCCCTAAATTAAAACGAGAGTTGATAATGTCATTCAGTTTTGCATAAAAGACATCAAATGTTTCATCATCCCTCATTTTGAGTTATTGAAAGTTGGTAGTCAACATTTGAAGCTTAGAGTTGTTCACAACTTTGGTACCTTCATGAGTACTTTCAAGAATATCCCATGTCTCTTTGCAAATTTCTTATATGGAGATTCGTTTGAACTCCTCCTGGGACACAGCCATGAAAATCGCATTCAGGACTTTTCTATTCCAACCACACTCATTTATTTCATCCCTAGAGTAATTTTCCACATTTTTAAAAATTTCAATTTCTTCAACGACAGTAACATGTTGTTTCCATCCTCTTACCATGAAAACCCACACTCGTTCATCTATGGATTTCAGAAAAGCTCTCATTTGATCTTTCCAATATGCATAATTGCTACCATCAAAATATGGTGGTGATATAAGTAATTGAGACCTATCCATTTTAACCATTACAGCAGGATCACACTCAGGAACTAAATCCTGACAGAATGAACCTACTCTGATACCAATTGAAAAAGCAGTGGTTCTATCCAATACAACACCTATATGGGTGAATAGGTGCAGTTCAATTTTTCTGGTTTAATCAAATATAATGACAAGTAAGCAATTAAATGATGAAACAAATCACACAATAATCAACACAGAGATTTGTTTACGAAGTGGAAACTCATTTGAAGAACGTCTTCAAATTCTAAAACCACTCCGGGTGAAAGACACCAGCTAAAATTCACTATAGAAAAAGTTTGTTACAACCAATATAGAAACACTCACAAAACCTTTGTAGTTCCTAAACTTGGCTTGCAACATCATGAGTGATCCACTCGATTTCTACACACATGTAATGTCAGAACTCCGACCTTTCTATAGCTTCTCACAAGAACCTCTCGATCTCTACATCAACAGCAGCTCCGGAACCCTTTCGACCAATGTACATGTCCACTTCAATGGACTTAAATAAGATTTGATGTTGAGTGTGGTGTGGTAGAAATATGTTTGTCCAAGAGAGATTCAACAATAAGGGGAAAGTTTCTCTCAATGGCTCTTGGAAGCACCTAGGGTTTTTGCTCTGTTTGTCCACACCACATAACAGAAATAAGATGTTCTATATATAGTCCTAACAGATCACGACCCTCAAAATCCTGAATTCTAAGTTGTCTTGAACATTGGCTCGAGCGAGGTGTCGAGTGCAAGTCGAGCACACGTTGTCTTTCAGGAACAGCTCGAGCGACATGTCGAGCGCACATCGAGCGAACTTCTTTGGAAGAGTAATGCTCAGCACTGCGTTGAGCGCACATCGAGCGAACCTCTCTGGAAGGTTCCGCTGGAGCGCCAGTTAAGCTGTGTTGAGCCTTTTCATGTTACACCGCTTCAACACTTATTACAACACAATTTTACATAGGTTTTCACAAGAATTTACCAATCAACTAATTTTTCCCTCAACACTCATCACCCTAATGTCTTGCCCTAGTGCTAAAATGATGGCTTTCTATTGACGGGGAAGAAGATCGGGAAAAATAGTAGCCTTTAGCTCTTCAACTCTTGTGTGTGAGGAAGAATGAGCAAATATTAGAGTAGAGAAAATAATAAATAATAATAAATGCCCTGGTATGAGTCTGTTGGAATT
The DNA here is from genome assembly GCF_001411555.2 of Juglans regia. Classification (NCBI taxonomy): domain Eukaryota; kingdom Viridiplantae; phylum Streptophyta; class Magnoliopsida; order Fagales; family Juglandaceae; genus Juglans; species Juglans regia. Next base: position 7,413 of record NW_023341145.1, on the reverse strand, counting down.
TTATTGTGATACTTCGTATAATGTGTAAGGGTAGATAGTGTATCAGATTTCACATTACTTAAGAATGAGAAATTATTGTTCTTTATAATGTTCTAATTGACTCCAATTGTATCATTGATTATTTCTTTTGGAATATAGGCAAGTTAGCATTTGAGCCTTCTATTGGAGTGTTACAAATCATGGTATCAGAAGTTATCCAAATAAAAATGTGAGACTGAATATAAGTGGTGAGACTGTGATACCTCATATAATATGTAAAGGTAGGTAGTGTATGAGATCTCACATTTCTTGAGAATGAGAAGTTCTTGCTTTTAATATATAAATGTTTAAAATGAGACTCTAATTATATTATTAACTAATCTTTTTTATGTATAGATCAAAATGTTTGAATCTTCTATTAGTACGTTACATTTGTTTTTTTGTGGTAGGATGCTAATGAGATGTTGATGGAATATAAAAAATAGTGATTTATACCTAAGCGTGCTATATATTTTCTTCTGTATGCAGAGAGTTCCTCCAAGGCTTGCCAATGCACATCATTATTGGGTTGCCGTAACTTTATGGGATGATAATTGTTGTCTTTGTTCTCTAGTTGGATATTCCTTTTGACCATATTTTGTGGGATATTGAGATAGATTCCCAAATTCTGGTTAATTGGATTAAAAAAGGAAATTGTGATCTTTGATATCTTGAGGATTATTGGGACAAGCTTCAAGCTTGTCTTGAATGTCTGGATTATAGAGTGAGTCATGTTTTTCGTGAAGGTAATGCTGTTGCTGATTTCCTTACTAAAATTGGAGCTGAGGGCTTGAATATGGAGTGGTTTGAGGATCGTGGTAATTTGCCTGGGAAATTAAGAGGTCTTCTGCGCATGGATAGAATTGGACTTTCCTACTTGCGTATTTCGTAGTGAGATATTTTCTTATTTCAGCTGGTTTTTCTTCTTTTCTTTTATTTGTTCGAGCTGACTTTTCCTTGCAGGTAGTTTTTTAGGTTGGTTGTCCTGAGTCTTATGTATTTTCTTTTAAGTTTGAAATTTAGTTTGATGTCTAGGGATTTTGTGAGGTCTGGGTTTTTGTCTTTTTTTATTATGTGTAACCCCCAGACTTCTGGCTTGTAATCACGGTTTTTCTCCGCCACAAGTAAGGGTTTTTTAATAAACTTGGAATACCGTTCTCTTTTTTTTTTTTGAAAAAAAAAAGACCATTTTCTATCATTGCTTGTAAACATTACGTTTGCACTTGCGCAACATGCGTTCACAAATGATGAGTAAGAAGCCATCCTCTATATTCTTGTTTATAAAGGTAGTAGACTTTCATTTGGATTAGGTGGTGAGAGTGATAGGAATGAACTAGCTTCAGTACCCTTTGGCCATTTTGAAAAATCAATGACCATAGCACGCCATTGAAATGACTTTGTTGTAATTACTTTTTGGAAGCAAGGAGCACACAGGAATGTTAAAACGAATAACCACCTCTCAGAGGATTAGTATTGATCTATATATATGTAAAGTCATATTTATATACTATGATCTTAAAATTCTTGACTTTAACTTATGTATATTTAAATATTTAGTTACCTATAAATAGTATTTATCCAAATTTGGATAACTACTATTCACATTAAAAATCATATTTTAATCATTATTTCTCTCTCCTCCCACTCTATCTCACAATCTTTTCATTTTCTCTCTCTTTCAACAACACAACAAACCTTCACTTATACATTCATTTTATTATTATAATATATTATATATATTTTTCATTTTATTATATTTTTAATATAATATATAAAAAAATTATATTTTTTATTATTACATTTGTATTATTAATGTCAAATATATGTAATGGATACTAATTACAAAATATATATAAAAAAAATTGATTTTAGCAAAAAATTAATAATAATAAAATAATAATATTTTATTATTATTTTGTCTTAAATATGTATAAGTCAACATGAAAATTTTACTTGAATTATAAAATGGATATGTAAAAGAGATAATTTTACATATGTATATATATATATACTAGTAAGATGTTACGTGCCTGAGGCACGTATGCGCAGTTCAAAGCACTAATATATTTTATTAAAATAAAAATAAAGTACATATATCTTATTATTTTATTACTAATATATATCTTAAAAGCTATTGAAAAATATGTTATTTGTAAATTATTATAATGTTTTCTTATTATAATGAATACGAAAAGACAAATCTACATAAATCTGTTTTTCTATTATAACGTATTTTCAAATTGGAAATTGAATCCATGATTATTATTATAATAAATCTGTTTTATTAGCATATTTAAATATATTAATAATATAATATAAACCAATAAAAATTATAAAAGTAGCCATAAATAGAATGTAAATAAAAATACAATTATATCTTTGTATTCTGTAATTATTATAAACGGATGAAAAGTTAATAAAAATTAATATATTCCGTTAAAATAAAAAAAATTCTATTTCATAGACTCTTTATATATAAAGAGAGATATATAGATGAATACTATTACTCTCATATCACCTATCACGGGCTTGGGAAACAAATTGTTCTGGAATGTGATTTCGTGGCTCAGATTCTCAATAAGATTTTCCACACGATGACGGACTCCTTGCGTAATCATGAACGCAATTATAGTGTTGAGTGCTGCTAGCTAGGTGCCGCCAGCTGGACGTGACTCTTGATAAAATTTATTTTTTTAGTTTCTTTTAAATTTTTTTAATATTTTTAAAAAATATAAAAATATATTAATACACTAATAACTACTTTTTTTAATCAATAAATAAAAAAATAAATATATAAATAATCAAAATGAAAAAACAAAATAGAGAGATATAATAATATTATTTTATAGTATTATACTTCCAATTTTTTAAGCAAACTCATTTGTTAATTAATCATTTTTTTAAATCACAGAAATATATCGGCAATTACAAACCCATGACATGATTATTCTTTCCATAGAAGCGATACAATTATAAAAAACTCTATATTAATAAATTAATGCGATTTTATATAATATATTATATCTATTTTATAATAAAAATAATTTTATAATCTCATATATCACATCAAGACACGTTAATTTAAAATTTTATTTTTATAAAATTTTGTTATGATTAAAATATTTTTCTTTTGAATATTCTATTACTATATATCATTAAAATTATCCAACACTTCACCAGAAAAACTGTTCGAGTGAACTTCTACTCTTTAATCTTGAATTTGTTAATATAAAACTACAGATAATAAACTCAGTGATGCAAACCCGAAATTGATATAGGATATTCGGATCCAGATTCTATATTAATAGAACTGAATTATTTTAATAAAGTAAATTTGCATAAATATGACACAAAATGATGAAGAATTTTCAGATTGGAGTAATATTGCACATGCGTCGGTACTATAGCTGGCCATAATTTTAGTGAAAAAATAGTGGACTTCGTTATTAAAAAATTAATTTTTTTTATATAAATTTTATATTTATTTATTTTTTAAATGATTATATTGTACTTTCATACTCACAATTACGAATATCATTTCTCATTTAGTTAAAGAATATCATAATTGTGCATGTGACCCTAGTTCAAAAAGGTCTTTTCAGCCGCACACATCTTGGTCAATAAGCCACGCCTTATGGTCTCCTTTTCAATCTCAAAATTATTTTTTGAATCGTTAGTTTTAGTTATTTTTTGCATTTTACAGAAATGTTTTACTTTGACGTTTAAAGATGCTTTTAATTCTGGTTTGGACAATATTTTTGACAATATTCTAATTATTTTATTACATGTTTTATTTTTATATAATAATTGAGATTTTATCTTTTTGAAAAAATATTAAAAATTATCATAATTTCAAATTTTCTTAACTATTTGAATCTGACTAGTGGGTTTTTTTTAATTTAGTTTCGAGTTTTATTAATAAATATTATTCACAGATTTGTTTTTTCCCTTTTTGTCTTCTTTCAATCTCTATTTTTCATTGTAAAAATTTTATATCTAGTTATTTGTTATGTATTTTTTTGTACATTTTATTAATATAGTTAGCTATATTATTTTTTTTAAGGTAAAATAATTGATTTTACAATCAAATCAGTAAAATTAAAAATATACAAAAATAATTATATAGCATTAGTTGCAATAATATTATTCTGATACGACCCGTAGGAAAGAAAAGTAGGTGAAAGAGAAGATATAAAAAACGAAAGGAATGAAGAAAAAGAGAAGACTCTTCTCAGAAGAGTAGGTGGAAAGTCTCAAGTCCTTGCTTCGCCTCGTTTGATTTCGCTAAATAAATTGAGATTATAGTTAAAAATGAAATAAAATATTATTAAAATATATTTTTTTAAATTATTTATATTTAAAATTTTAAAAAATTAAATTATTTATTTTATTTTATATAAAAATTTAAAAAATTATAGTAATTAAATAATATAAAATAAAATAAAATGAGTTAAGAGTAGTTATAAAAATAAATTATTATTTAGATTTAAAATTCATCTCAACTCATCTTATTTCATCATTATAATTTTTTTAAATTTTTATATAAAATATAATAAATAATTTAATATTTTAAAATTTTAAAATAATATTTTATTTTACTATTTATAAATCACCTCAACTCACCTCTAATCCAAACGGTACCATACCTAACGCTCCCGTAAATGTGGGACGGTGGAAGTGCAGGGAAGGGCTCGCGTATATAAAGAAATCTATAGCAGGTAGCAGGTCACAAAAGTAGAGCGGACGCAAGTAAATCTTGATGGTAAGCCAGGAGGTGAAGCTTTTGGGATTTTGGGCGAGCCCATTTTCCAACAGGGTTGAATGGGCTCTAAAGCTCAAGGGTGTTGATTACGAGTATATTGAAGAAGATATCTTCAACAAGAGCTCTCGTCTTCTGGAACTGAACCCTGTTCATAAAAAGGTTCCAGTCCTGGTTCATGACGGTAAGGTGATGGCTGAGTCGTTCATTCTTCTTGAATACATCGACGAGACCTGGAAGCAAGAACCGTTATTGCTGCCTCAAGATCCTTATGTTGGAAGATAGAGACAAAACAATAGAAGAGGAAAGAAGCACTCACAAGTCGGTACTCTGTTTTTCTCAATTCATTCAATATTGTTTCAGTACATCAATATATAAAACCAAAAGAAAATTCTGGAAATTAAATTAATGACATTTATGGCCTTTCTAGTACACACCTAGATACAATGAAAATAAACTTTCCAGTTTTTCACATATCTCGTAAATGAACAACTTAATAAATTGTGGCCTTTTGCAATAAATCAAGTTTAATCTTCAACACTCCCCCTTAAACTTGACATCTTTCCAACACCGATCATCATCCTCAACTTCTGAAATGTATCATATTTGAGAGGCTTTGTGAATATATCAGCAGCTTGGTCAAGTGACTTCACATACTCTACCTCCACGTACCTGCTCTCAATGCATTGTCGAACAAAATGAACCTTGTTTACGTGTGAGTGCTTCTTTCCTCTTCTATTGTTTTGTCTCTATCTTCCAACAGAGTGGCATCAGAGCTTAGGTTCAAGAAAATGTTTTCTAAAGGAACCTCTCTTTCTTTCCAATATCCACAACTCACCAAGCTCAATTATGAAAACTGGGCAATCCGGATGAAGGCTATCCTTGGCTCCCAAGGACTATGGGAGATTGTTGAGAAAGGTTTTGTTCAACCTCAAAATGAGGATTCTTTGAATCAAGCCCAAAAGGAAGCCTTGGAGAAAGAAAGGAAGAAAGATCAAACTGCGCTCACAGTCATTTATCAAGGTTTAGATGATGAAATGTTAGAGAAAGTGGCCAACGAAACAAACTCCAAGCAAGCATGGGAGACTCTTCGAAACTCCGTCATGGGAGTTGAAAGAGTGAAGAAAGTGCGTCTTCAAACTCTAAGGGCTGAGTTTGAATCTCTTTTGATGAAAGAGAGTGAATCCATCTCAGATTACTTCACAAGAGTTCTGATGGTGGTGAATCAATTGAAGAGGCTTGGAGAAAAATTAGAAGATGTTCGTGTTGTTGAGAAAATTCTCCGCTCTCTCAACTTCAAATTTGACCATATAGTTGTAGCCATTGAAGAATCTAAAGATTTGGAGATCATGTCCATTGATGAATTAAATGGATCCTTACGGGCTCATGAAGAAAGGATGAACCGAGGCAAGCAAGAGCAAGTGGAGCAAGCCTTGCAAGCAAAGCTTTCCCTGAAAGATAAAGGAGAAGCTTGTGAAAATGGTAGAAGAGGCCAAGGACGTGGAAGAGGTCGAGGCCGTGGACGAGGACGTGGTCGTGGAAGAGGAAAAGCAGAGCAAAGTTTTTCTCAAGAGGGAAGAAATCAAAATTTTTCAAGAGGTCGTGGAAGAGGAAGAGGAAGAGGAAGAGGCAATCATGAGATAAAGAATGACAAAAGTCAAATTGAATGTTATTCTTGTGGAAAATATGGGCATTATTCTTGGGAGTGTCAAACCAAGAAAGTAGAAGAGGAGACAAAGTTCATTTTGCACAAGGAAGATGTTGAGGAGCCCGTATTATTCCTCACGCTTAATGAGGAGCACAATGGTGAGAAGAATACGTGGTATCTAGATAATGGAGCTAGCAACCACATGACGGGCGATAGAAGCAAATTTGTGGAACTTGACACCAAAGTGACGGGCCATGTGCGCTTTGGTGATGAATCAAAGGTGGAGATTAAAGGCAAAGGTACAATTTTGTTTGAGGCAAAGAATGGGAGCCATAAGATTCTTCCTAATGTTTATTACATTCCTAAGATGAAAAATAATATTTTGAGTATTGGGCAACTCATGGAGAATGGTTGCAAAATAAACATGGAAGATCGTTTTCTTTGGCTTAGAGATAAAGAAGGGAACCTTATTGCTAAGTCTTCTATGACAAGAAATCGCATGTTTTTGTTGAATATGAAGACTAATGAAGCCATGTGCTTAAAGACGTGTATTAAAGATACATCATGGATTTGGCATATGAGATATGGGCATCTTAATTTTGGAGGGCTTAGAGATTTGGGAGCAAAGAGGATGGTGAAAGGTATTCCATTGATTGATCATCCTGATCAGTTATGTGAAGCTTGTTTACTAGGGAAGCATTCAAGAAAGAGCTTCCCCAAGCAATCCAATTCAAGAGCCATCGAGCCACTTCAACTTATACATGCAGATGTTTGTGGTCCAATCAAGCCTCCATCTCTTGGTAAAAGTTCTTATTTCTTGCTCTTTATTGATGATTATTCAAGAAAAACATGGGTTTATTTTTTGAAGAAAAAAAGTGAGGCTTTTGAGGCATTCAAAAGATTCAAAGCTCGTGTCGAAAAAGAAAGTGGCTATGAAATCAAATCTCTAAGAACCGATAGAGGAGGTGAGTTCACTTCCAACGAATTC
>NW_023341144.1:0-213 GCF_001411555.2 Juglans regia | reverse complement strand
TGAACATTAACTTATCTTTCACTTATCATAGGCCGTTACCCACTGTTGACCCCCGTGAGTTAGGGTTAGCGAATCTAAAAAGATTCCGATTCCGCCCGTGGCCGTGGGTTGTGGAATCCATACATAAGGAAGACAATACTGGGTGCACTACCAGCATGCACGACCTGGCAATGCAATATGCCCATAACATAGGTACCGTTTTCATATCATAAC
>NW_023341143.1:0-213 GCF_001411555.2 Juglans regia | reverse complement strand
AAAAAAAAAAAAAAAAAAAAAAAAAGAAAAAGCAAATCACTTAGGGCTCTAGCTAAACTTTTATTATTGGCTTGATCGAATAGCTTCAACAACAATAAGAGAATCTCCCTCAAGTATTTAGTGAGAGATTCCCATATGGTGAATGATCTGTAAAGCCCTTAAGGCCGCAAGCATCTCAATATCCTTCACCAAATAAATACCTTCTTCCTTCTT
>NW_023341142.1:0-213 GCF_001411555.2 Juglans regia | reverse complement strand
GTAAAATACACTGTGGCCGTGGGTCACAAATACTCACTTTCCAACGGAGACAAATGAACCAACGGCCAATGGTGGTGGTGGATTGCCGTGGATGACGGCGCAAATGGTGGTTTAAGGCAAAAAATGTACAAATCGGAAATGGACTTGGTGGGGCTTCACCGGTGACGGATCGGAGCCGGGGGTGGGTCCAATGGGTTGCCAAGAGGGCGGGGA
>NW_023341141.1:0-213 GCF_001411555.2 Juglans regia | reverse complement strand
TTAAAATTAAAGAGAGAGATCTCCATCTCAAATACTCCACGAAGAAGCCGGGCAAGGCTTATTTTTAGATGGTGAAGCCAATGTGGGTGCAGTCATAGCTTTTTACCCCGGCGTAATATACTTCCCGGCTTACTACCGTTACATTCCTGGATACCCAAAAGTTGATGCGCGAAACCCATATCTGATCACTCGGTATGATGGAAGTGTGATCAA
>NW_023341140.1:0-213 GCF_001411555.2 Juglans regia | reverse complement strand
GCGAGAGTAGTACTAGGATGGGTGACCTCCTGGGAAGTCCTCGTGTTGCACCCCTCGTTTTTGTTTTCTCCGCCTTGCGAGATAAATTGACAAGAAGGACCACTCGGGGGCGGATTTTTGAGAAAATCTCGCCCTGCCCATCGCGTAGCAATGGGTTTGGATCAGTTCTCCGTTTGGATTGGGATCGGAAGGACGCTAGTATGTCGCTCAAGG
>NW_023341139.1:0-213 GCF_001411555.2 Juglans regia | reverse complement strand
GGAGTTAGGGGCCATTGAAGTGGGGTTGGTATTTTGATTATTGGTGTTTGACGTTGACTTTGGTGGGTGTTTTAGTAAATATTAAGATTAGTATATGGTATTTTAGGTTGAAATGCGGGCTATCCAGATTACTACTTGGTTGGCTTAGTAAGCTGTTTTTGCTATAATATTAAACTTGATAGTTTTCGAAATGTTGTAGAAAAAAAAAAAAAT
>NW_023341138.1:0-213 GCF_001411555.2 Juglans regia | reverse complement strand
ATATGATGTGTCATCTGAAAACCTTGGCATGAAGTTCTAATTCTGTATATGGTTGTAATCGGATTTTCGATGAAATCCGTTCTGTTTCTGTTAAGGCCCAGCCATGGGTATAATGGTGGTTTATAACCCTACCACGGGGGTGAAACATGGTATACGGCCCAGCCATGGGTATAATGGGGGTTTATAACCCTACCACGGGGGTGAAACATGGAA
>NW_023341137.1:0-536 GCF_001411555.2 Juglans regia | reverse complement strand
TTTTTTTTTTTTCAGAGCTTCTTTAGGCAGGTGGCACCGATAATCGGTAATTAACGGAGACGAATCACGAGCTGCCACGTATACAGTTCCTCAGTAAATCACGGTACACGCATAGCAGGGGATCACTCCCTCTCCCCTTCCCGCTCGACGAAATCGATCAGTCTCGCTCTCTCTCGCTCTCTCGCTCTCTCTGTGCTCTCCCGCTCTCTGTGCTCTCTCGGTCTCCGTCACTCTCACTCTCCTTCCCTCTCTGTGAGTATAAACAACCACTTGTCCTTTCAAATACTAATCTGGTCACCTTTCTCCACATCAATCTTGCATTAACTAGATTTATAGATGAAAACAAACTCCTCCATATTAGTGAAGGTCCATTGCCCAGTTTTGTCTTTAAAAGATCACCTTACTTGAAATATCTGTCCTTCATAACTTTGGCAACCAGGGAGTAAGGTTGTTTTAGCATTCTCCAACATTGCTTTGCAAGCATAGCCTTGTTGAAGCATTCAACATCTTTGAATCCTAATGCTCTTTTTTTTTTT
>NW_023341136.1:0-213 GCF_001411555.2 Juglans regia | reverse complement strand
AATGTTGGTCTTTTTATTATGTTTCCTTTTTCTTAACCCGATGATCTGGAGAAAGGGAATACGAATCTTTTCAAAAAATATTCCAAGACAACAACCCGCAATGCTTTTTCACCCCCCACCGCCTCTAGCAGTGGCTTCATAGTTCGCACAATTGTGCAAATTGCAAAAAACCGTCATTTCAAACGATGCCCTCTTTGCAGGGTTTGGGAGGGG
>NW_023341135.1:0-213 GCF_001411555.2 Juglans regia | reverse complement strand
TGCAAGCCTTCGAGTTTACGTTGGTTGTCATGGACCATGTGGGCGTTCTCGTGCTCTTGGATGCGGAACATTGTGTTGGTGTGGGGGGTCTCCGGCCTCTTTAACCCAAACCGAGCGTTCTCGTTTGACACGAACGATTGTCGTGCTCGCGTCTTGATCCTATCCTCCTTCCGGAGTGGTAGGTTTACGTGCGGTGCCGGCATCGAGAATGAA
>NW_023341134.1:0-213 GCF_001411555.2 Juglans regia | reverse complement strand
AAACAAATAGGCCCAACCGCCATGGGGTAGACTAGAGCACACGAGGGCTAGCCAACGTGAGAAAGCCCCTAGCACGACCGATTGCCCCCATCAACAAGCCCATGTGTGGCACTAGGTGCCACCAAATCCGTCCCTAAAGCACAAGCTTGTTGCTAGAAAGCAATCGAGAATGTAGGAATCACCCCCACGAAAACGAGCCCAAAAAACGGTCGT
>NW_023341132.1:0-213 GCF_001411555.2 Juglans regia | reverse complement strand
GGCAACTTCTCTGTTAAATCAGCCTATGCCATCATAACAAACGTTCATGAAACACACCTAAAGCTTTCCTTACACCAAAATGGCCACTCCAATTATATGCGAACTCAATGAATGGCAATCAATACTCCCACAAACGTTCATGCAATATGTTAATAAATGACAAATGATACTTCCACAAACGTTCATGCAACACGTTAATGAATGAAAAATGAT
>NW_023341131.1:0-213 GCF_001411555.2 Juglans regia | reverse complement strand
CTTAGGAGACAAGAACATTCTCAAATGAGTGGTGCCAATAAAAAAAGTTCACTAGTATTAAAATATCCACACTGGTTCAGACGTTTAGAATCAGTGCTTGTGTTCTGAACATTTAATGGCCTCCTCATGCTGAGTCAAGAAAAGTTGAATCGGTTTTGGAGATGAGCTTTTAGCCCCTCCACCCCACCCCACTCTCTCCCCAACAAAAAAAAA
>NW_023341130.1:0-213 GCF_001411555.2 Juglans regia | reverse complement strand
GTGGTGTGACGCTTGAGAAGTTCTGTGGCTTTACTACCATTCTTTATACTGTCTTAATTCTAGGTCCAGCTGATAAGAGGGAAAATTGGCTGCGGATTGGATTTATTTGATTTGAGCTAGTAGTTGGTTCCACAGTAAAGATATTGATTTTTGTTGGTAGGGAATTGAATGCACTCGATTCACTGTAAAATCATAGTAACTCCATAATATTGA
>NW_023341129.1:0-213 GCF_001411555.2 Juglans regia | reverse complement strand
TCCTTACGCCTTACGGGTTTACTAGCCCGTTGACTCGCACACATGTCAGACTCCTTGGTCCGTGTTTCAAGACGGGCCGAATGGGGTGCCCACAGGCCGATGCCGGGAGCACGCAGATGCCGAAGCACGCCTTGCGGCGCGTGCTGCCCTCCACGATCGCGGCAACGACGTCTCCACGGGCATGACTACAACCCGGGCTTGGGCCGCCGCCGC
>NW_023341128.1:0-213 GCF_001411555.2 Juglans regia | reverse complement strand
ATAAAAGACAGAAATCTTGACGTAACATAACGTGACATGAACGTAGGACGACAGACATGACATACTTCGAGACATAAATGTAACAGAGAACATTTCATAACATGCCATACATGTAACATGCAACATTTCGTAACATGGCATACCATATAACAGACAACATTTCTTAACGTGGCGTAACATGTGACAATGAATATTACATGACAAGAAATACAT
>NW_023341127.1:0-875 GCF_001411555.2 Juglans regia | reverse complement strand
TCCTAGGTAGGTTGACGTGCCAAACACACGTGACCATCTGAAATAGCCAGCTTGACACGACGGAGACACACCCCCAGCCACTTAAGACAACAAGCTATTGCCTCTTGTTAGGTATATAGTTTTTTTTTTAATATCATTAATGTGACAGCCAATTGAATTAATTATCTTTATTATGAATAATAAGACACGCCAAAAATGTTAAATGTATTTAAAAAAAATTTATAAAAAAATTATTTTTCTACATGTCAGTTATTAATATGTTAAAAATTATTAAATTTGAAATTTAAAATTTAAATTTTAAAAGAAAACTAATCAAATGAATCTTATAAATAAAACTGTAAGAACATATAACACTACTCTATTAATAATACCTGACACTGATAATATTTTTATTATTTTATGTGTTTTCCTTTCTTTATATTCAATCAACTCACATTAAGTTATATAAACCTCTCCAAGGATATCATATATACATTGTGCTTCTGATTGAACTTTTTTCTTTAATCTTATCGTCAGAAACTAAAACTCATGCAAGGTGATGGTTCAAGTACTTCTTCAGGTACTCTTTTCATCTTTCTTCCCATTCTATTTTAATTTTTAAGCCTACTTGTTTTACGAGAAGAAAAGAGACAAAGTTACACAAATCTACCTAGACAAACATGTTGCATGCCTTCCCCCTAGAGGAGCAGATCATGGGTATACTTAGGTTTTAACTTATAAGTATCTGCGGCCTGCGCACACTCACATTGGGTGGGCGGGTTGCTTGCCTATCCCCTAGTGGACACGGGGATGGGGCATGACTGCATGGTTTGGTCCGGACCAGACTGCATGGTTTGGTCCGTCCGGGTCGAGACCGACCAAATGTATATATATAT
>NW_023341126.1:0-213 GCF_001411555.2 Juglans regia | reverse complement strand
ATCGCAATGCTTTGTTTTAATTAAACAGTCGGATTCCCCTTGTCCGTACCAGTTCTGAGTCGACTGTTCGACGCCCGGGGGAGACCGCCGAAGCGATCGTTCCCAGTCCGTCCCCCGGCCGGCACGCGGCGACCCGCTCTCGCCGCGGGAGCAGCTCGAGCAGTCCACCGACAGCCGACGGGTTCGGGGCTGGGACCCCCGTGCCCAGCCCTC
>NW_023341125.1:0-213 GCF_001411555.2 Juglans regia | reverse complement strand
GGCCGCCGCCGCAATCCGCATCGGTCCACGCCCCGAGTCGATCGGCAGACCGGCATACACCGTTCCACATCCGACCGGGGCGCATCGCCGGCCCCCATCCGCTTCCCTACCGACAATTTCAAGCACTCTTTGACTCTCTTTTCAAAGTCCTTTTCATCTTTCCCTCGCGGTACTTGTTTGCTATCGGTCTCTCGCCCATATTTAGCCTTGGAC
>NW_023341124.1:0-213 GCF_001411555.2 Juglans regia | reverse complement strand
GGCACCGCACGTAAACCTACCACTCCGGAAGGAGGATAGGATCAAGACGCGAGCACGACAATCGTTCGTGTCAAACGAGAACGCTCGGTTTGGGATAAAGAGGCCGGAGACCCCCCACACCAACACAATGTTCCGCATCCAAGAGGACGAGAACGCCCACATGGTCCATGACAACCAACGTAAACTCGAAGGCTTGCATGGTAACACGTGGAC
>NW_023341123.1:0-213 GCF_001411555.2 Juglans regia | reverse complement strand
CCGGCCGATTTTTCGGCCTGTGTTTTTTTTTTTTTTTTTCGTTTTTTCAAACTACAAGTTTATTTTTTGACCCCCAATTTTAGATTAGACTATTTATAATTTATATGTATGTATGTATTTATATATAATTTATTCATATATAAATATTATTTTAGAATATAATTGTTATATATATTTATATATATAATTTATTCATATATCGACTATCCCGAA
>NW_023341122.1:0-213 GCF_001411555.2 Juglans regia | reverse complement strand
GTTTCCAAAGTGGGTGCACTCAGAGACAGAGAAGTTGGTACCAACCCAAACAGAGCAGAGCATAACAAAGCAGAGCAGAGCAAAGCAGAGACAGAGTCAGATACCAAAACCAGTACACCATGCCAAAGGTTTTCAGATATTATATCAAAAATTTACAGAGTACCAAAACAGAATCAGAACAGTTTACACACGCTGAACACAAAAGTCAGAACA
>NW_023341120.1:0-213 GCF_001411555.2 Juglans regia | reverse complement strand
CGATATATCATGTTTACGAGACGGACATAGGGTACTTAATTTTTCGATATTGATTATAGGGGGTGAGAAATAAGGGATGAAAGTTTGTATGGAGGATTCGTTATTTTTCAAGATACACACTTCAAAATTCATATTTAGGCTTATAACAGTAAATAATTAAATACCTGTTTCGGCGTTTTAGTGAAATTAACTTTTAAGGGGGTAATTTATGGG
>NW_023341117.1:0-259 GCF_001411555.2 Juglans regia | reverse complement strand
CTAAAAGAGATAAAAATTAAAGAGTCGGGCTATACTTGCTCTACTTAATCGATAATTGTGTTTTTTTTTAAATTTTTTAAAAAATAAAAAAATACATTAATATATTTAAAATCATTTTTTTAATTATTAAATAAATTTTTTTTTAAGCGGTCACATTTGATAGACAAACTAGTTTTTTTCTAAAATTAAAAGTTAATAAAATATTATTAAAATATATTTTTTAATATTATTTTTATTTAAAAATTTAATTTTTTAAATT
>NW_023341116.1:0-213 GCF_001411555.2 Juglans regia | reverse complement strand
TTTTTGTTTTCTCCGCCTTGCGAGATAAATTGACAAGAAGGACCACTCGGGGGTGGATTTTTGAGAAAATCTCGCCCTGCCCATCGCGTAGCAATGGGTTTGGATCAGTTCTCCGTTTGGATTGGGATCGGAAGGACGCTAGTATGCCGCTCAAGGATTATATGAATTTTAAGTAATTAGTTTGATGGGTGCGATCATACCAGCACTAATGCA
>NW_023341115.1:0-213 GCF_001411555.2 Juglans regia | reverse complement strand
GGTATGATCGCACCCATCAAACTAATTACTTAAAATTCAAATAATCCTTGAGCGACATACTAGCGTCCTTCCGATCCCAATCCAAACGGAGATCTGATCCATACCCATCGCTATGCGATGGGCAGGGCGAGATTTTCCCAAAAATCCACTCCCGAGTGGTCCTTCTTGTCAATTTATCTCGCAAGGCGGAAAAAACAAAAACGAGGGGTGCAA
>NW_023341114.1:0-213 GCF_001411555.2 Juglans regia | reverse complement strand
ACCTCATATCCCTGCAACAAAGAGACAACAATACTAGGCAAACGTACGTCAAGTTCGTTAGGATTAAGACTCGCCTTAGCATAAAAACTCACTTTTCTCTTTGTCTTTCTCTCACTTTCTTCACACTCTCTTTTCTTTCCACTCTCTTTTTCTTTTTCACTCTCTTTTTCCCTTTCACACTCTTTTTTCTTTTCACTCTCTTTTTTTCTGTCA
>NW_023341113.1:0-213 GCF_001411555.2 Juglans regia | reverse complement strand
AAGCCATGGGGCTGTCAAGTCAGGCCATGGGGCTTGCCATGGGGCTGTCAAGGCAAGCCATGGGGCGTGCGAGCGGGGCTGTCAAGGCAGGCCATGGGGCTTGCCACGCGGCTGCCAAGGCATGCCATGGGGCTTGCCACGGGGCTGTCAAGGCAAGCCACGGGGCTGCCAAGGCAGGCCATGGGGCGTGCGAGCGGGGCTGCCAAGGCATGC
>NW_023341112.1:0-213 GCF_001411555.2 Juglans regia | reverse complement strand
TACGAGGCGAGCATCGTCTCCACGGATAATCTCCCATATGGTGTCCTCATCAGCCGACTATTACTTGCACGGGGAGTGCCGACCCAGCCAGAGGAGCGGGTCAAAGATTAGATGAGCCCCCTCGACATGACCACGCATCGGCGTAGCATTAGACAGGCGAGGGGACGTCAGCCACCCCCTGTAGAGGATCTAGTTCCTCCGACGCAGCCTGAG
>NW_023341111.1:0-213 GCF_001411555.2 Juglans regia | reverse complement strand
TATATATATATATATTATTTGCTAATTAATATAGCATGAAACTTTAATCTCATTATTCATATCTATAAATCTTATAACATAAGAATAGTATACCATTTAATATAACATAAAATTAATCTTATTAATGTTAATATAATATTTTATGTTATATGATATAAGATAAAATGCTGATTTTTGGACGCCAACTTTTGGAGGAACATTCAGGTAGAGATC
>NW_023341109.1:0-213 GCF_001411555.2 Juglans regia | reverse complement strand
AACACCATCCGCCGTGCACAAGCATGTTGCAAAGGAGGCATCCAAACAAATAGGCCCAACCGGCATGGGGTAGACTAGAGCACACGAGGGCTAGCCAACGTGAGAAAGCCCCTAGCACGACCGATTGCCCCCATCAACAAGCCCATGCGTGGCACTAGGTGCCACCAAATCCGTCCCTAAAGCACAAGCTTGTTGCTAGAAAGCAATCGAGAA
>NW_023341107.1:0-361 GCF_001411555.2 Juglans regia | reverse complement strand
CGCAGGTCCATACCTTTTTTTCTTTTGAAAAGGAAAAGAGAAGTACGACAGTCACAAATGGAGTCTACAAAAGTATTCTATAAGAGTTTTGTTATATACAAGCAAGTTTGTGTATCAATCTGCATATTAATGTTATTGTCTTTATATTTTAAATTCAAATTAATACTGTTTTTAATAAAATCTACTTTCTGACCAATCATATTAAATGAATGCGCGTATTAGTGTGCAGAATCGCTTACAACTAGATTTTTCTATTCTATAAATTAACGTGATTTTATGTGATTTATTAAATCTATTTTATAATAAATGTAATGTTACAATCTAATGAATCACGTGAAAAGATGTCAGTTTATGACATTAT
>NW_023341106.1:0-213 GCF_001411555.2 Juglans regia | reverse complement strand
GAGGAAGTGTTCGTAGAATGTCAAGCCGAAACGAGTCTCCCCGATGATTCGGGTATTGGTGTGTATTTACCGTTCGTTTTGCCGTCCTTCGATGATGTCTTTACCTTTCCCGAGCCGTATTTGCTTTTCGATGAACCAATATCGAACGATACAATGATGGACGAATTCGGTCTCCTGTTCGGCGAGAACTCAAATAACGAAAGTTTGGGATCC
>NW_023341105.1:0-213 GCF_001411555.2 Juglans regia | reverse complement strand
ACAAAAGGGTAAAATAAAATAACAATAACCAGTGATCCCAGATCACTCCTCGGGCGGAGCCGTCTCCTCAGGCTCGCCCTCCTCCTCTTCATCTGCATCAAAATTTGCGTTACCACAGAATGGTACCGCAGGTAAGTATAACCCAAAAATAATCTCAGGAATAAAATGCATTTAATACAACTAACATGCATGCATATGATGAAATATGCATTT
>NW_023341104.1:0-213 GCF_001411555.2 Juglans regia | reverse complement strand
CAAGCAACTGAACAAAGGCGATGACAGCCTACTTATGGAATGACTAGTCTAGAGACTGGGCTTATAGCATGGAGGTCGGCAAGTCAAGAAACTTGTATTCTGACTGGCTGCTGTTGGAGCAGAGCTCAGGATGCTCTGGCCCTTAGCCAATACCCTGCGGTCAGTCTAGAGACTGAGCTTGTAGCATGAAGGTAGGGAAGTCAAGGAACTTGT
>NW_023341103.1:0-213 GCF_001411555.2 Juglans regia | reverse complement strand
GTAGGGGTTAGAGGCAATCGTGTCATACGGCAGTATCATCAACTCATGTCAACAAGGAATATTATGCATTGTACATCTGAGATTGAACGATATTTTATGGAAGCCGTCGAGGCACCTAGTGATGTATTTCAGTTATTAACTTGGTGGAAAGTTAATTCCACCAAGTATCCAGTCCTTTCCCGTGTGGCCCGAGATGTGCTAGCCATTCCTGTC
>NW_023341102.1:0-213 GCF_001411555.2 Juglans regia | reverse complement strand
ATGGTCTGCGGATGGCAAGTGCTACTGTACTTAAGAGATGTGTCAAACTTGTTCCATAGAGTTATCAAAAAATGGCTAAGAAACTTGACATCACGATCGGAAGTAGGGGTGATACCCGCCCCCTACGGGGCGGGGCCACCCCTCCCCCGCCACCCGCCCCCGCATATGCGGGGGGGGGGGGGGGTTTTTTTCCCCGGGCCCCCCCCCCCCCCC
>NW_023341101.1:0-213 GCF_001411555.2 Juglans regia | reverse complement strand
GTGGATGTACTGAGGACCAGAATGTTCTATATGCTGTATACCTATTCTAATGAGAAGTTGGAATATGGTGGGATACACAAAGGCAGGTTCTAGTTAGGGAACTAGGAAGTTTGGATGCATTATCTTGGAAGAGATTTAAGGAAGAGTTGACAACGGATTCTACCCAGATTCTATCAAACAGCTAAAGGAGCAGGAGTTCGCGACTTTAACTCA
>NW_023341100.1:0-213 GCF_001411555.2 Juglans regia | reverse complement strand
AACGTCGTACGTTCGAATGTCTTGGTGAAACGTTCGAACGTTTCGACGCAGAATGGCTGAGTCAACTCAGCCATTATTGAAATCTCGAAAATTTCTCTACAAGGTTCTAAATGCCGAAATGTCACCATGTAAATGAAGTATACACTTCAAGAAACATTTCTACGGTGACTATTCGGCCAATGACTGGCCGTGGTGGCCGGAAAATGAAGTTGA
>NW_023341099.1:0-213 GCF_001411555.2 Juglans regia | reverse complement strand
TAAGTGGGGGTAGTTCAGAGTGACTTTACAAGGGGAGATATCTTATAATCTGAATGTGCAGAATGTTGATAGTTGCTTGAAGTCTTCTTTAGTCATATAACAAGGATGGTTTCTGCAATTAGTGGTAGAAGAGCATGTACAACAGCCTAAAAGTCAAGTGAAGGAAATTGCAGATGTGATTGAACTCTTTAGCTCTAGCATCAAAATATAGAG
>NW_023341098.1:0-213 GCF_001411555.2 Juglans regia | reverse complement strand
ACCTCCTGGGAAGTCCTCGTGTTGCACCCCTCGTTTTTGTTTTCTCCGCCTTGCGAGATAAATTGACAAGAAGGACCACTCGGGGGTGGATTTTTGAGAAAATCTCGCACTGCCCATCGCGTAGCAATGGGTTTGGATCAGTTTTCCGTTTGGATTGGGATCGGAAGGACGCTAGTATGTCGCTCAAGGATTATATGAATTTTAAGTAATTAG
>NW_023341097.1:0-213 GCF_001411555.2 Juglans regia | reverse complement strand
AACAAAGATCAGATTCACAACATCATTCACTTTGCTTGCCTGAAACATATAATACTTGAAAGCATGATTTTACAAAAGTAACATAGACTTATAACATCTAACATGTTCAGTATAACATCATCAAGCAACATGGCAACATAATCATATAGATCCAATACAAGGCATGGTATTACAAGAGATTTCATTCAAACAACGATCAATATGGCAACACAT
>NW_023341096.1:0-242 GCF_001411555.2 Juglans regia | reverse complement strand
GTACTGACATATGTTATGATCTTGAGGGTTGAAGATTTGTATGTGCATAGTGTTAAGTTATTGAATACTAATAGATGAGTGAAGCAGCCAAAAGGGAAAGAGCTACCACTGAGTTAGTGTCGACAGAATGGGCCACTGTGAACATCGGATTCAGAAGCGTGGTAGAATGTTATGATACTGAGGATTAAAAGTTTAACCAAATTAGTGTCTAACAGTTCTAAGACTTTTCAATTGCTTGTATT
>NW_023341095.1:0-213 GCF_001411555.2 Juglans regia | reverse complement strand
ACCGCATCAACCCAAGCAGGCCGCACATCTCCTGCAGATGTACTCGGCGTATGCTGACTACTCCTCCCGACATGACCTGGCTCAGGCTGCGTTGGAGGAACTAGATCCTCTACAGGGGGTGGCTGACGTCCCCTCGCCTGTCCAATGCTACGCCGATGCGTGGTCATGTCGAGGGGGCTCATCTGATCTTTGACCCGCTCCTCTGGCTGGGTC
>NW_023341094.1:0-213 GCF_001411555.2 Juglans regia | reverse complement strand
CTTACTATCAGTTTAATGTGTATGAGTGATAAGTAAGGGAACTAAATTGTATGTATGCATGTTATCATAGGTGTCATGCCAAGTCATTACATATTTATCTGTTACACAGAATTTATTCTGTCATGAATTATTCATCTGTTACAAAAGATATTCTGTCACGTATTCCTATACATTGCAAGCATGTCATGTTAAGTTAAGTATGCCATATGTTAC
>NW_023341093.1:0-213 GCF_001411555.2 Juglans regia | reverse complement strand
TGGTGGTTTAAGGCCAAAAACGTACAAATCGGAAATGGACTTGGTGGGGCTTCACCGGTGACGGATCGGAGCTGGGGTTGGGTCCAAAGGGTTGCCAAGAGGTCAGGGATGAAGTGGTAGGAAGATGGTGGCCAATGGTGGCGCGCGAAGGAGGTGAAGGCCGCGGCTTCAAGCCGTGCGTGGAGGCTAACGGTGGCTCGGATGGAAGTGAGG
>NW_023341091.1:0-213 GCF_001411555.2 Juglans regia | reverse complement strand
CCGAGAGCACGCGTAGGAATCTAGTGCTAAGAAGCACCAAACACCATGCCACACTCACACCTCAAGGATGCCATGCACGAGGATCGAACCCCCACGAAGATCAACGCATCAAGAAGGAAACCGTATCAAGGTTCAACCCCATGGGAACGAGGCCATCAAGGTCCGGAAGCCACCTCAATGAAGCATGTGCGTAGCACTGGGTGCCATAACACC
>NW_023341089.1:0-213 GCF_001411555.2 Juglans regia | reverse complement strand
TTCCTTTACAAACATGAACATGCATGAAATAATGAAATGCACATGAACCAACCAATCCAAAAATCCATCAATAACCAATAACCAATAACCAATCCAATCCAATCCAATCAAACCAACAACTCCAATCACAAATCCATCCGACCCCCGTACTCCTCGGACTCAGTCCGGCATGCCAAAAAATACAGTGAAATGCGTTAGTGCAAAAATACATAA
>NW_023341088.1:0-213 GCF_001411555.2 Juglans regia | reverse complement strand
TTTTGTCTCGAAGCGCGAAGATCGAGGTAAGTTAGCTTTTAACTTACTATCAGTTTAATGTGTATGAGTGATAAGTAAGGGAACTAAATTGTATATATGCATGTTATCATATGTGTCATGCCAAGTCATTACATATTTATCTGTTGCACAGAATTTATTCTGTCATGAATTATTCATCTGTTACACAAGATATTCTGTCACGTATTGCTATAC
>NW_023341087.1:0-213 GCF_001411555.2 Juglans regia | reverse complement strand
CTTCTTATGATGTGTGGGGTGCGGGGAAGACATTGGCCTCCCGTGTGCTTCTGCTCGCGGTTAGCCTAAAAGTGAGTCCTAGGCGACGAGCGCCACAACAATCGGTGGTTGAGAAACCCTCGTGACCCGTCGTGTGTTGCCCGTCGCTGTGAAGGTGCTCCTCGACCCTATTGCGTCGTTCCTGCGACTCTACCATCGCGACCCCAGGTCAGG
>NW_023341086.1:0-321 GCF_001411555.2 Juglans regia | reverse complement strand
CGACAAGTGATGCAAATATGTGAGGCCTGCTCTATCAACTTAGTGTTGGAAAAGACTCAAGTCCGCTTGATGTTTTTGACAAATAGGATTTTGTAAAGATTTGAAAGCTTTGAGTTTATGTTTAAAAGGATCATCCTTTCTTAGGGGTGGGCAGCGGGGCCCCGCATCCCGTCCACCCCGCCTTTGCATGGCGGGGAGGGCAATCCCGCTTCGCCTATGCAGGGGTGGGGCCCCCCGCATCTAGGGCCCCTAGCAGGGAAGGGTGGCGGGGAGGGCCCAACCCTACCCCATCCACGCTTACATTTATATACATATATATTA
>NW_023341085.1:0-213 GCF_001411555.2 Juglans regia | reverse complement strand
GTGCATGCCATGGGGCTGTCAAGGAAAGCCATGGGGCTGTCAAGGCATGGCCCGTGGGCACCGTGCTAACCTCGCTGTGCATGCCATGGGGCATGCCATGGGCGTACCATGGGGCAAGCCATGGGGCTGTCAAGGCATCGCCCGTGGGCACCGTGCTAACCTCGCTGTGCATGCCACGGGGCTGTCAAGGCAGGCCATGGGGCGTGCCATGGG
>NW_023341084.1:0-213 GCF_001411555.2 Juglans regia | reverse complement strand
AACATAAAGGCCTTTTTTATCGAAATACTTTGAATTTGGACGAGATTTTTTGCAGGCATGCTTAGAAAAATCATATCTTGAAGTAGGAGCAAGCCTCACAATTATTCGACATCGGGATTTTTTTATTTAATTTTTTTGATTAAATAAATCCGAAAAATCAAAAAAAATCGAAAATAGGCAAAAATCGATAGGTGATGCTTGGAACACATCCAA
>NW_023341083.1:0-213 GCF_001411555.2 Juglans regia | reverse complement strand
CATGTCAAATACGTTCAAACTTAGACTAGGTTTATGTTCGAACAACTTAATAAATACATTCAAGTGCATGATCATGTTTGAACATATTTATTTGGTGCATTCGAATGTAAGACCTTTATGAGGTGTTGTGTTTGCTAGCATCACGTTTGAGCATGTCGTGTTTGCTAGCATCACGTTCAAATGTAACTCGTTGTACGTTCGAATATTTAGCCT
>NW_023341082.1:0-213 GCF_001411555.2 Juglans regia | reverse complement strand
TGGTGTGCACCGGTCTGCTCGTCCCTTCTACCGGCGATGCGCTCCTGGCCTTAACTGGCCGGGTCGTGCCTCCGGTGCTGTTACTTTGAAGAAATTAGAGTGCTCAAAGTAAGCCTACGCTCTGTATACATTAGCATGGGATAACATCATAGGATTTCGGTCCTATTGTGTTGGCCTTCGGGATCGGAGTAATGATTAACAGGAACAGTCGGG
>NW_023341081.1:0-213 GCF_001411555.2 Juglans regia | reverse complement strand
GGAGAGAATGTGAGATCATGTGCTATTGAATCCCCAAAGGAACTTAGGGGCACTAAAGTGCAAGGCCCCCCTCCAGCCCCCGGGGCGCTAAAGCGCCCTTTTGGACAACCCCCGCCAATGACAACCCCGTCCGTTGAACATTTCCCTTCCTGCATCGATGTGTTTCTTTTTCTTTTGTTTGTAAAGTTGTGTACATTATTTCCTTTACTTGTA
>NW_023341080.1:0-213 GCF_001411555.2 Juglans regia | reverse complement strand
TCATGAGTTTTGGAACTTGAAAGAATTGCAACCAAAATAAGACAAATGGCCTATGTAGGTTTCGACCATAGTGAGTTTTTCATAGTTGTGATTGGTTTTAAATTTTTCTGAGTTGAGATTTGAGTTTGGGACAAAATTTACATGAGGAATGTAAATTTTGGTAATTTTTTTGGAATTAGGATATCAAATCCTTAAGTTAGGGGGTAAAATGGT
>NW_023341079.1:0-213 GCF_001411555.2 Juglans regia | reverse complement strand
GACCTGTGAACATGTAATAACCTTCTGGGTGGGGGTGTAATGCCCCCTCCCAAAAAACGGTTGGGAGGGCACGTTGAGATATGCCCACCGCTCCTCGTGTGTGGTTGGACAATCTTCTCGTTCCCTTCCCGATCGAACAATGAACCCCGGCGCGGTCTGCGCCAAGGAACTTAAACAAGGAGTAACCACGGGCGCCCCGGAAACGGTGTGCGC
>NW_023341078.1:0-213 GCF_001411555.2 Juglans regia | reverse complement strand
ATGCATAATATTCCTTGTTGACATGAGTTGATGATACTGCCGTATGACACGATTGCCTCTAACCCCTACAGATGGGTCAGTATCACCTGAGGGAACTGTCGATCTTGTTGGCCTCGAATGTGAGGAGCTACCAACTGCGGATGAAGGCTGAGCACTAGTACTGTAGTGATGATATAAGTCATCAACATCACTTTTTAGCAATCTAATAAACTC
>NW_023341077.1:0-213 GCF_001411555.2 Juglans regia | reverse complement strand
CTCTCCTTTACACTTTTCCTTCATAGAACACAAAAGACACTCTCGGACAGTTTTTCGTACCTCTTTTGAATGCCTGTTTCGAAGCTTTTGTAAGTGTTTCCTAGCAACGTTTCCTTCATGAAAGTTGTTTCTTTTGGAGTATAGTTTACGTGGATATCTTATTTGTTCCATTTGGAGATCATTTGATTGGTAAAAAGTTGTTTAGACCCCAGA
>NW_023341076.1:0-213 GCF_001411555.2 Juglans regia | reverse complement strand
AACAATTCTAATTAATTTAAAGAAAACTATAATTATTCAAATAAATTAAATGACATACCTAAGATAATCATCAATCTCTCGGCAGTTATTTAGCACATACCACCGAACTTTACCCAACTCTCCATCAATTAAATCGTAACCTGTTTATGCACCCAAGGGTCGTACATTCTGGGAAAACACTGATAGCTCACGAGGAGGCGGAGTAGCAAGATC
>NW_023341075.1:0-2362 GCF_001411555.2 Juglans regia | reverse complement strand
TATAGTGATTTTTTATTTATTTATATATAATAGTGATTTTATTTTTTATTTATATATAATAGTGATAAATATTATAGTGATTTTATTTTTTATTTATATTTAATAGTGATAAATATTATAGTGATTTATTTTTTATTTATATTTAATAGTGAAAAATATTGTAGTGATTTTATTTTTTATTTATATATAATAGTGATAAATATTATTGATTTTAATTTTTATTTATATATAATAGTCATAAATATTAATGATTTTAATTTTTATTCATATAAAATAGTGATAAATATTATAGTGATTTTAATTTTAATTTATATTTAATAATGATAAATATTATAATGATTTTATTTTTTATTTATATTTAATAGTGATATATATTATAGTGATATTATCTTTTATTTATATACAATAGTGATAAGTATTATTGATTTTATTTTTTATTTATATATAATAGTGATAAATATTATAGTGATTTTATCTTTTATTTATACATAATAGTGATAAATATTATTGATTTTAATTTTTATTTATATATAATAGTGATAAATATTATTGATTTTAATTTTAATTTATATAAAATAGTGATAAATATTATAGTGATTTTATTTTTTATTTATATATAATAGTGATAAATGTTATAGTGATTTTAATTTTAATTTATATTTAATAGTGATAAATATTATAGTGATTTTATTTTTTATTTATATTTAATAGTGATAAATATTATAGTGATTTTATCTTTTTTTTTTTATATATAATAGTGATAAATATTATTGATTTTAATTTTAATTTATATATAATAGTGATAAATATTATTGATTTTAATTTTTATTTATATATAAAAGTGAGAAATATTATAGTGATTTTATTTTTTATTTATATATAATAGTGATAAATGTTATAGTGATTTTAATTTTAATTTATATTTAATAGTGATAAATATTATAATGATTTTATTTTTTATTTATATTTAATAGTGATAAATATTATAGTGATTTTATCTTTTATTTATATATAATAGTGATAAATATTATTGATTTTTATTTTTATTTATATATAATAGTGATAAATATTATTGATTTTATTTTTTATTTATATATAATAGTGATAAAAATTATAATGATTTTAATTTTAATTTATATTTAATATTGATAAATATTATATTTATTTTATTTTTTATTTATATATAATAGTGATAAATATTATAGTGATTTTATTTTTTATTTATATTTAATTGTGACAAATATTGTAGTGATTTTATTTTTTATTTATATATAATAGTGATAACTATTATTGATTTTAACTTTTATTTATATAGAATAATGATAAATATTATATTGATT
This sequence comes from Juglans regia, assembly GCF_001411555.2. NCBI lineage: Eukaryota > Viridiplantae > Streptophyta > Magnoliopsida > Fagales > Juglandaceae > Juglans > Juglans regia. Next base: position 1,022 of record NW_023341075.1, on the reverse strand, counting down.
TTATTTTTAATTTATAAATAATAGTGATAAATATTGTAATGATTTTATTTTCATATATATAATAGTGATAAATATTATAGTAATCTTATTTTTTATTTATATATTATATTGATTTTTTTTATTTATATATTATAGTGATTTTTTTTTATATGTAATAGTGATAACTATTATAGTGATTTTAATTTTAATTTATATTTAATAGTGATAAATATTATAGTGATTTGATTTTTTATTTATATATAATAGTGATAAATATTATAGTGATTTTATTTTTTATTTATATTTAATAGTGATAAATATTATTGATTTTAATTTTTATTTATATATAATAGTGATAAATATTATTGATTTTAATTTTTATTTATCTATAATAGTGATAAATATTATAGTGATTTTAATTTTAATTTATAATTAATAGTGATAAATATTATAGTGATTTTATTTTTTATTTATATTTAATACTGATAAATATTATAGTGATTTTAATTTTTATTTATATTTAATAGTGATAAATATTATAGTGATTTTATCTTTTATTTATATATAATAGTGATAAATATTATTGATTTTAATTTTTATTTATATATAATAGTGATAAATATTATTGATTTTAATTTTAATTTATATATAATAGTGATAAATATTATAGTGATTTTATTTTTTATTTATATTTAATAGTGATAAATATTATTGATTTTAATTTTTATTTATATATAATAGTGATAAATATTATTGATTTTAATTTTTATTTATCTATAATAGTGATAAATATTATAGTGATTTTAATTTTAATTTATAATTAATAGTGATAAATATTATAGTGATTTTATTTTTTATTTATATTTAATACTGATAAATATTATAGTGATTTTAATTTTTATTTATATTTAATAGTGATAAATATTATAGTGATTTTATCTTTTATTTATATATAATAGTGATAAATATTATTGATTTTAATTTTTATTTATATATAATAGTGATAAATATTATTGATTTTAATTTTAATTTATATATAATAG
>NW_023341074.1:0-213 GCF_001411555.2 Juglans regia | reverse complement strand
GGGTGTTACACTTGAATATCATAAACAACTTATACAAAGGTCGACACAACATAAAACAATGGCGGAGAATTACTGGTGTGCAAATCAGTGTTTTAAATTTCGTACCGTACCGGCCGATACGGTCGAAATTTTTCGTTTCGACCGTCCAGCCGGTACAGATACTATATATGTTCCGTACCGGCTAAAATACCGGCCGTACCGGACTAAATTTTG
>NW_023341073.1:0-213 GCF_001411555.2 Juglans regia | reverse complement strand
CTTGGGATTGCCGTTGGGTATAGCTCCGAAGTCTCGTATGATATGGGATACAGTGATTGAAAAAGTAGAGCGGAGATTAGCAGGGTGGAAGAGAATGTATTTGTTGAAAGGGGGTCGGACTACTTTAATCAAAAGTACACTTTCCAACCTTCCTAGCTACTTTTTATCCTTATTTCCTGTACCGGCAAGTGTGGCGGGGAGACTTGGGGAGGT
>NW_023341071.1:0-213 GCF_001411555.2 Juglans regia | reverse complement strand
GGCTATGATTCGGGCTAATGTAGTGGAGGATCGGGAGGCCATAATGAATAGATTTTTGAGGGGGTTGAATAGGGAGATAGCCAATGTAGTTGAGTTGCAACATTATGAGGAGGTAGAGGACATAGTGCACATGGCTATGAAGGTGGAGAGACGGCTAAAAGGAAAGGGTACATCAAGGTATACTTCAGTTTCTAGTACTTCTTGGAAACCAAA
>NW_023341070.1:0-213 GCF_001411555.2 Juglans regia | reverse complement strand
CGTTTTTTGGGCTCGCTTTCGTGGGGGTGATTCCTACATTCTCGCTTGCTTTCTAGCAACAAGCTTGTGCTTTAGGGACGGATTTGGTGGCACCTAGTGCCGCTCATGGGCTTGTTGATGGGGGCAATCGGTCGTGCTAGGGGCTTTCTCACGTTGGCTAGCCCTCGGGTGCTCTAGTCTACCCCATGGCGGTTGGGCCTATTTGTTTGGATG
>NW_023341069.1:0-213 GCF_001411555.2 Juglans regia | reverse complement strand
CCCTGGTGTGCACCGGTCTGCTCGTCCCTTCTACCGGCGATGCGCTCCTGGCCTTAACTGGCCGGGTCGTGCCTCCGGTGCTGTTACTTTGAAGAAATTAGAGTGCTCATAGCAAGCCTACGCTCTGTATACATTAGCATGGGATAACATCATAGGATTTCGGTCCTATTGTGTTGGCCTTCGGGATCGGAGTAATGATTAACAGGAACAGTC
>NW_023341068.1:0-213 GCF_001411555.2 Juglans regia | reverse complement strand
CTTGGGTCCTCATTTCAGCTTGTTAGTTGTAAAATTGATTCTTGTTCTGGTTTTGGGGTTTTGGTTTTGCTATGCATGTGGTTGAATGTGGGAATGGGGTGTTAATTTTTCTTTCTCAAATCTGCTACTGCCGTGCATAATGTGGGGGGATTTTTGCATTTCCATGTATTTTAGTTGAATGGAGTAGTTTGCTTGGGGCCTCATTTCATAGGT
>NW_023341067.1:0-213 GCF_001411555.2 Juglans regia | reverse complement strand
TATATTATATATATAATATATATATATATTATATATAATATATATATATATAAATATATATATATATAATATATATATATATATATTATAATGTATAAGTTTAGTACACGGCAATAATGTAGTACCAATGTGATTAATTGAACATAGTGCGAGATCCCATCATCATCATGATCGATAGTTACATTAATACAATATTGTTTGACAATTAGCTCC
>NW_023341066.1:0-213 GCF_001411555.2 Juglans regia | reverse complement strand
CTATCTCTAATTCTGAACTTGTTGTTGTGTATTCAAGACTTGTATTTGAGTGTATTTAGTGGCTGGGCAGCCACTATCTCTAATTAAAAATTTGTTGTTGTGTATTCAAGTTGTGTATTTGAGTTGTATTTACTGGTTGGGCAGCCACTATCTCTAATTCTGAACTTCTTGTTTGATTTCAAGACTTGTATTTGAGTGTATTTAGTGGCTGGG
>NW_023341065.1:0-292 GCF_001411555.2 Juglans regia | reverse complement strand
CGCTCCAAGCCGCGCCCCTCCTTACTCGGCAAACCACCTTCTGGCTTAACTCCGGTCGCAAATCAAGCCTCCTTCTCCGCAGATTCCTCGCCGGTACCGGGATTGACGCCGGAGCTCTACCAAAAATTGTTGGACTTGCTCACACCGACACCCTCTTCCTCCAATTTCGTCGGTAATGTCACTACTTCTCCTCCCTCTTTTTCAGCAACTCCGTTATCATTCACTCTTCTTCATCGGGGGAGCCTTCTCCATCATCTCCAAGAGTCGAGAGTCTGCATCGACCTCTGCAGTT
>NW_023341063.1:0-213 GCF_001411555.2 Juglans regia | reverse complement strand
TATATAAATCAATAATATATATTAAATTGTTACTTATTAAATTTTTTATTATATACTAACTTATAGTATAATATATATACTACATTTTATATATCTATAACTATCAATAACATTGTATAGTATGATAGCATAATATACTTTAAATGAGAACATCAACGTATATAATATATAAACTATACCATATATATAAATCAATAATTTATATTAAATTGT
>NW_023341062.1:0-213 GCF_001411555.2 Juglans regia | reverse complement strand
CACCGTGCTAACCTCGCTGTGCATGCCACGGGGCTGTCAAGGCAGGCCATGGGGCGTGCCATGGGGCTGTCAAGGCAAGCCATGGGGCATGCCCGCGGGGCTGTCAAGGCATGCCATGGGGCTGTCAAGTCAGGCTGTCAAGTCAGGCCAAGGGGCTTGCCATGGGGCTGTGAAGGCAAGCCATGGGGCGTGCACGCGGGGCTGTCGAGGCAA
>NW_023341061.1:0-213 GCF_001411555.2 Juglans regia | reverse complement strand
TTCACCGGTGACGGATCGGAGCTGGGGTTGGGTCCATTGGGTTGCCAAGAGGTCGGGGATGAAGTGGTAGGAAGATGGTGGCCAATGGTGGCGCGACGGCGGCGCGCGAAGGAAATGAAGCCACGGCAGGGTGTTGCGCGTGGAGGCTAATGGCGGCGGGATAGGGGCTGAGATTCACGGGGGAGGGGCGCCGGCCGATGGGGAGGGGAACGG
>NW_023341060.1:0-213 GCF_001411555.2 Juglans regia | reverse complement strand
TAGTATTAGTTTAAATATTATTACATTACACTAACTATATCACTGATAGTATTAGTATACTAATGTCTAATACTAATATATCACTATAGTTAATAGTATCACATAGTAATATAGTATTAATAATTAATACTATAGTGCTTTATATAGTAATTTATATATAGGCTTAAAGTGGTTTACTAATAGTATTAGTATTAGGCCATAAATCTAATTATT
>NW_023341059.1:0-213 GCF_001411555.2 Juglans regia | reverse complement strand
TTTTTTTTTTTTACAATTTTATATGATACGGTGGATAGTTTAATAAAATTAAAATTTATTTTAATTAAATGATATAATTATAATGATTGATTATACAATATGTTATAAAATAATTATAAAATATTATTCGCTTAAAATCATAAAAAACATTTATTTATAAACATTATTTTTTATAGAGAAATACTTTAAGTACATTACAATTCTTTAAGAGTT
>NW_023341058.1:0-213 GCF_001411555.2 Juglans regia | reverse complement strand
TGTTGCTAGCCTACTGCACCTCCACAAACCCCCCCAAAGTGCCGAGATCCTCCACAACGCTGCCTTTCACCACCACACCTGAGAAACCACTCAACCCGCAAGCCTCCACGTTCAACCACCGTGGAAGAATAGCAGTAGCAGTCATTTTCCATCGAGAACATCCTTCCCACGTGAAGTCCAGTAGCGCAACACCCCCCAGCTTGGCCACAGGCC
>NW_023341057.1:0-213 GCF_001411555.2 Juglans regia | reverse complement strand
CATGAACATATATTCTACCAAAGAATATCTCATGAACAGGACAAAAATCTCAAGTTGTCATGCAGAAGCGAGTCAGTTTGGTAATCTGTCTTTTTTATCTTAGGTCTCTTTTTTAATCTCAGTTTGGTAATCTCAAGCTCGTGAATAGTTAGGTCTCTTTTTTATCTTGTATCTACCCAAAGATTAAGTTAGATGATTAGTTAAGCATAGTGG
>NW_023341056.1:0-213 GCF_001411555.2 Juglans regia | reverse complement strand
GCTTGTGCACGGCGGATGGTGTTATGGCACCCAGTGCTACGCACATTGTTGCTCTCGGGGGTATCCGTATGATGCTGGCCTCGCTTCCATGGGGTTTGACGGGCGACGACCGTTTTTTGGGCTCGCTTTCGTGGGGGTGATTCCTACATTCTCGCTTGCTTTCTAGCAACAAGCTTGTGCTTTAGGGACGGATTTGGTGGCACCTAGTGCCGC
>NW_023341055.1:0-213 GCF_001411555.2 Juglans regia | reverse complement strand
CATAGATATGTCTACACAAGACTCCCCAAGAAAGCTAAAATCAAGTCAACGGATGGAGAACCTAGACCCGATGAGAACTTGTTTCAAGAACATAGATTATATTAAAATTTAGACCCGTTGAAGAACCTGTCTCAAGAACCCAGATTACAAAGGAGGAACGCCACAAAGGTTGTGATTTACCTTTGATAAGTTCAAGAGTTCAATCAAGAACAA
>NW_023341054.1:0-251 GCF_001411555.2 Juglans regia | reverse complement strand
ATTCATGAACCTAAATTTAAAACCAAATTGAAATATTTAAAATAAAGTTAGATATATATGAATTCAATTATTCATGAAATATGATTTTAAAGTTACTCTTTAAGTACAAAATAAATAACCATTCAATAAACATAATTATATATATGCCAAACTAAATAGCAATCAATCTATTTAAAAAAAAAAAAAAAATTCTAAACAAAAATATAACTGCATCAACACATGAAAGAATGAGAAAAAAAAAAAAAAAAAAA
>NW_023341052.1:0-213 GCF_001411555.2 Juglans regia | reverse complement strand
GTGCATTTCCCCCGCATGCAGCATAATGCAGAGCTGTGCTTCCAGCACCTGCAAAGCCATGAAAAATGTACACTGTTTTAGCACATATTTAGACTATTTTTATATGTATTATATATATATATATATATAAATGTAGACCTCAACTATATATATATATATATAGAAAGCCCAAAAAGGAAAATATCCAATTAAAAAACTGTCCCATATATATAA
>NW_023341051.1:0-213 GCF_001411555.2 Juglans regia | reverse complement strand
TGCTAGTGAGGCCAGCCTGAGATGACTAGTGGCACAATCGTGGCGCTGCTGCGTTAGAAAACCACCTTCTTGCATCTTTGCCACCCAACCTCCTTAAGAGTTCACCCCCCCAGCCGCTTCACCATCTTCAAGTAGCCATAACCCAGCCACTGCAACTCCACGCACGGAAACCAACAGGTCACTGTAACGCTAGAGGATCCTTGCCGCCAGCCA
>NW_023341050.1:0-213 GCF_001411555.2 Juglans regia | reverse complement strand
CCTAAATTAATTTAGGGTTTCGAAATACCCTAAATTAATTTAGGGTTTCGAAATACCCTAAATTAATTTAGGGCTCAAATCCGAAACCCTAAATTAATTTAGGGCTCAAATCCGAAACCCTAAATTAATTTAGGGGATTCAAAGGAGAAAAATCAGTAGAGAGCAAGCATGATTTGGAATTAATTCCGAAAAGTCTCATGCTATACTTTCATT
>NW_023341049.1:0-213 GCF_001411555.2 Juglans regia | reverse complement strand
AGTTTTTGACCAAGCTAATGAATAGATCTTGGTCCGAAATTTTTATGGAGTACTGTTAACATGTCTATATGATTATTGGTTGAGGATTTGTTGCATGATTAAAAGTTTTGGTGAAATATTTTCTTAGGTCTAGAAACTTAGAAACTGGAAGAGGAAAAACAGTTTCTGTTTTGAGAAAGTTTAAATCTTTTATGGTTTAATCTTATTCCAATG
>NW_023341048.1:0-213 GCF_001411555.2 Juglans regia | reverse complement strand
GTTGAACAGATGAAACACAACTTTGCTTAGGTGGCATGATCTCACACCTTGATTCCTTCACAAATCTATCTAATGGTTCTTCTTTGTGTTAAGTGTCTAATACCATTCACTAAGTGTGGCTAAAATCTTGCCAAGTGTCCAAATAAAACTTCTCTAACCTAATTTGGACATTCCACACTGTGATTTTGAAAACACTGCAATGGGTGCGCTTAT
>NW_023341047.1:0-213 GCF_001411555.2 Juglans regia | reverse complement strand
TGCTAACCTCGCTGTGCATGCCATGGGGCTGTCAAGGAAAGCCATGGGGCTGTCAAGGCATGGCCCGTGGGCACCGTGCTAACCTCGCTGTGCATGCCATGGGGTATGCCATGGGCACCACCGAGGCAAGCCATGGGGCTGTCAAGGCATCGCCCGTGGGCACCGTGCTAACCTCGCTGTGCATGCCACGGGGCTGTCAAGGCAGGCCATGGG
>NW_023341046.1:0-213 GCF_001411555.2 Juglans regia | reverse complement strand
TGGTAAAGATGTCACCAACAACGCGCACACCGTTTCCGGGGCGCCCGTGGTTACTCCTTGTTTAAGTTCCTTGGCGCAGACCGCGCCGGGGTTCATTGTTCGATCGGGAAGGGAACGAGAAGATTGACCAACCACACACGAGGAGCGTTGGGCATATCTCAACGTGCCCTCCCAACCGTTTTTTGGGAGGGGGCATTACACCCCCACCCAGAA
>NW_023341044.1:0-228 GCF_001411555.2 Juglans regia | reverse complement strand
TAAGAAAAATAGAGAAATAATAATTACACAAGAATTTACGTGAAAACTCTCAAAATAGGAAAAAAACCACCAGACCCAGAAAAAAAATACACTAAGTGAAAAATTATTACAATCACACAATTTTTCTCTTCACCCTAAATGACACCCACAAAGCTTTCCCACTAACAAAACTTTAACTCTCACCTATTTCCCTTTTACAAGAAAAAGCTAATAGAAGAATTTTACTAG
>NW_023341043.1:0-12087 GCF_001411555.2 Juglans regia | reverse complement strand
AATATAGGAGGAAAGCACTGCTGCGCTATCATCCACTCTTCCAGTGGAATTATCAGGAATGGTGATCTTGAGTTTTCTATGCCTTCTGTTTTTCTCAAGAGAGATGCCATGAGACACGACCGCGACGTGCAGATGCATCAACTACATGATAATAGAAAGTATAATTATAGTTATATAGTTATTGAGACAAAAGTATTGACTATATAATTAATTATCAACGACAATATTTCCTTACTAGTAGGTGTGGACTTGTTGTTGTTCTCTTGCGTGTTAACTTTTTCTTCAGGAGCGGATTCCTCGAGTGGGGAGTCCTCAATGAGTTTGGGACTTGGATTTGGCGAAGACACATTTTTTCGTTGTCGTTTTGGCGACATTCTTGAAAATAGTTAATTATATCAAATAAAATTAATTAGAAGAAATGTTGAAAATTCAAGATATTTTATAGTCATTTATATGAATAAAATATTTAGTACTTTTATTCTTCATCTTCAGATGAATTTTGTGGCGCCCCCGACCCCCATGTAAGGAAAACACGGGAATCGAGACGCCGGGATGATGACAACACGGTCACACATCCCAACGAAAGTGCCAAGTGTGTGTACATGCAACGGTGTACAACAACAACGCAGCGGATTAGTCAACTAAGTACCAGAATTTAAATACAAGTAAACATCAGTAAAGTTTTAAAAGCAGTTATACAGTCATCCAAAATAAAGTTAACACATGTCCCAAAAATACAAGAGGGTAAAATAAGATAACAATAACCAGTGATCCCAGATCACTCCTCGGGCGGAGCCGTCTCCTCAGGCTCGCCCTCCTCCTCCTCATCTGCATCAAAATCTGCGTTTCCACAAAATGGTACCGCAGGTAAGTATAACCCAAAAATAATCTCAGGAATAAAATGCATTTAATAGAACTAACATGCATGCATATGATGAAATATGCATTTTCTTCAAAACATCATTTTCCCCGAAAATTATAATTTTCCAACACACGCCAAAATCCCATTTGGCCAAAAAATAATCTGTAAAACATTTTCCCAGAAAATGATTTACACAAAATCCAACTCACACTATTTTCCCAGAAAATAGTCCATTTAATCCGTCAATACCCTATGCACCATGGCCTCCCCTAGGGACCATCCGCATGTCCTGGCTTCGTAGCGATGCCCAGTTCCGCGCCCAGCGCGTACATGGCCGAGCCCCCACTACGCAACGAGCGATGCCCAGTTCCGCGCCCAGCGCGTACATGGCCAGACATCCTCTAGTCCCCGCCAGCAGAAGGACCACGGAGTCGGCACGAATTTCTCGTCCGATCCCATTGTCGCCGAGCGACAATCCAGGGGACGTTACTCAGTTTATTCCGCTCCCAAGTAACCAGAGGAGCTCCACCGAGATAATGCCCCATCTCGGCTTGGGGTTCGTGATACACACGCACCCAACAAATCATTCACATGAAAACCCAGTTTTCATAAACACATGAACATGAATGCAATACACGAAAACCAGTTTTCCTTTACAAACATGAACATGCATGAAATAATGAAATGCACATGAACCACCCAATCCAAAATCCATCAATAACCAATATCCAATAACCAATCCAATCCAATCAAACCAACAACTCCAATCACAAATCCATCCGACCCCCGTACTCCTCGGACTCAGTCCGGCATGCCAAAAATACAGTGAAATGCGTTAGTGCAAAAATACATAAAATTCATGGGAATACTTTGGAGAAATACTTACAGCGCTATATGATAATTTCCGGAGGATCACGAAGCTGAAAAAGGCGACGTCTGAGCAACACCACAGTGTAAAATACACTGTGGCCGTGGGTCACAAATACCCACTTTCCAACGGAGACAAATGAAGACCCCAAAATGATAGGGTAGGGCCTAGAGAGGTCGGTGAAACCAATGGTGGTGGTGGTTTGCCGTGGGTGGCGGCGCAAGGGGTGTTTTAAGGCCAAAAACGTACAAATCGGAAATGGACTTGGCGGGGCTTCACCGGTGACGGATCGGAGCCGGGGTTGGGTCCAAAGGGTTGCCAAGAGGTTGGGGATGAAGTGGTAGGAAGATGGTGGCCAATGGTGGTGCGACGGCGGCGCTGGAGCGAAATGACGCCGCGGCTTCAATGGGTTCGTGGCGGCTAACGGCGGCACAAATGGAGCTGGAAATGGAGGGGTGGCGTCGCCGGTGGCTGGGGAAGCGATGGAGCCAGGCGGTGTCGACCACCGCCGGCACACGGCGGCGGGCTGGAGAAGAGACCAACGCACGGCGAGAGAGAGAAAGAGAAGAAGCTCGCGCGCGGGAGATGGCCAGGAGAGAAGAAAAAGAAAAGAAAAAAAGAAAAGAAGAAAGGGAAAAGAAAAGGAAAAGAAAAAAATAGAGGAAAAAGAAATGAGGTCCAATCCTCATAACTTGGGTAACAAAAATGATCCAACGGAAATAATTTTAAACCCATAAGTTAAATAAAATAATTTAAACGTAATGGTAAAGTCAAATTGAAATAATTAAATCTCACAGTAATTAATTTAAATATTAAAAGCAATTTAAATACACAACATTAAATAAATATTAAGAAAGCACATAAAAATAATTTTCACCAAATTAACAAATTAAAATCATAGAAATAAACTCACTAAAAATCCAACCAATTTTAAAATAAGAGGATAAATTTTTGAATAAATAATAAAAATCCTTCAGTAAAAATTACACTAAAATACGGGGTGTTACATCCTCCCCCCCTTAAAAAAAAATTTCGTCCTCGAAATTAGCAAGGTCAAACATTAAACTAAGACAGGAACAAGATTCAACCAAGAGCATACTTAGAACATACCGTCAAAATCAAACAAACAAGTAAGGATAATGCTCTCTCATGTCGGCTTCTCTTTCCCAAGAGAAATCTTGAGCCAACGGATCACCCCATGACACTTTCACCATAGGTATTGTCTTGGACCTTAATCTTTGCTCTTTCCGATCCACGATCTGCGTCGGGGCAACTTCATAAGTAAGGTTAGGCTGAAGTTGAATGCGTTCAGGGTCAACAAAACGTGGCTCTTGCTGTCCAAAACTCTTCTTCAACGAAGACACATGAAACACATCATGAACATCCCCAAAATAATCCGGCAAGGCAACTCTATAAGCAACAAGCCCAACTTTCTCTACGATCTGAAAAGGGCCAACAAATCTTGGACTAAGCTTTCCTTTCTTACCAAAGCGCTTAACACCTTTCATAGGAGAGACTTTAAGATAAACCCAATCACCTTCTTCAAAGGATAAGTCTCTTCTTCTTGTATCTGCGTAACTCTTCTGGCGACTTTGCGCTTCTGCCATTTTAGTCCTTATAAACTGAACTTGATCCTTCATTTCTTGAATTATCTCAGGCACATACAATTTGCTCTCGCCGACTTCATCCCAACACAAGGGCGATCTACACTTCCTTCCATACAAAGCTTCATACGGGGCCATCTGAATGGAGGAATGAAAACTGTTATTATAAGAGAACTCGATAAGCGGCAGATAATTCTCCCAACTTCCTTGAAATTCCATGACACAAGACCGCAACATATCCTCCAGAGTCTAAATAGTACGCTCTGTTTGACCGTCCGTTTGAGGGTGATATGCAGTACTAAACTTCAACTTAGTGCCTAAAGCTGCCTGCAAACTCTTCCAAAAATGGGACATAAACTGCGGGTCCCGATCCGACACAATGCTCTTGGGTACTCCATGCAAACGCACTATCTCCAAGACATACAACCGAGTCAACTTACCCAAAGAGTCAGTATTATTAACAGGCAAGAAATGAGCACTCTTGGTCAACCGATCAACAATCACCCAAATTGAGTTCTTCCCACTAGGAGTCCTCGGCAAACCCACAACAAAATCCATAGAAATATCATCCCACTTCCACTCAGGAATAGGGAGAGGTTGAAGTCTACCAGCAGGTCTTTGATGCTCAGCCTTCACTCGACGACACGTGTCACATTTCTCAATAAACAAAGTGATATCCAACATACTCGTATTAGTCTCCCAGTGGCACATCACAACCAGTATTCCCAGGGTGACTATACTATCCAAAATCTCATTTCCTCGAGAACCTTAATACCACATCTAGAAAATTCCAATGATCAATAGCCCTTACAATACTATGTGCCAACCTCAATCAACTCCTATGCTACAACTTCTAAACCTCCATTGAATTCTAGTTTTGGTAACCTAATAGCCACTTCCAAAGTTAACCATCAATAACAAATTGCACAACTAAATGATTAATCTCCAATTACAAGTATCTTGTCAAAATTCAAGTCACCACTAATTCCCCAAAATCAGCACAATCTGAACTCCTGACTACAACAAAAAATACCACGCTTCTGCTGCGCACTCTGATATTCGCCACATGCATAAAACTTATGTTCTCATGAAACTAGCACCATCGAGTACAAGGTGACTCCATTCCTATTGACCAAAAACTCTTATCACATCTTGGTAGAAAAATACTTCCTTTCCAAAAACCACGAATTATAACTCAAATTCCTCAATTAACTCTCGCAACCTTAATCAAAATCAATTCCATAAAATACATCCACCTCATCTACGATAAGGAACATACCTTAAAATGCTCGATTTCCAACCCAACCAACCAATAAGAGCGCCTATAAACTTCTACCTGACAATCTAAACCCAAAAGCTCATCACTTACATTCTGAACAACATCTAATCTAGCGGTGACTAAACTCACTAAGAACCACCATAGATTACACCAAAACATTATCAAAACCTTCTTGGTAACTCCCTCACTTATCTCTACTCCTACAAGCTAGCATTAACATAACTAGTTCCTTCAATAGTACATCACTATTAAACCTCAAGGCAAACCATACTGCTCAAATCTTCAATCCACCAAAAGTCATTGCAAAGCACCCAAGGATCCTAATGCTTTATTAACCGCATACTTGATCATCTTATCCACTGTTGATACCTAAGGTTCAACTTCGAAGATCTTATCATACACCATACATGATGTCCCAACAATCTCTCTTCCAGTTAAATAACAATGTCCTTAATTCAACCAACTGGATGCTCAATTTCCAAAAGAAAGTATAACCTCAAAAATTTAAATTCCTAGGTGACCTCAAGTCACAATTAATTCCTGAAGATAATCACAATAACTATTCCCAACCATGCTTCATTGAGTAACCCACTTCAACTGCACACTTCGATCAACTCACCAAAAACTCCAAGCCAAGGTCTCTTAAATTACCACTATTGTGTCGACTCCTCTTCAACACCTACCAAAGTCTCTTCCTCCAAACCAAAATGAGACTAGGACTTATACTCTCCGAAATCCATAACCACTCACCACTACTAAACATCAACGTCACGCACCCTTAGCCAAAACCAATAATCCTCCAAACGTGCAGATGATCATCATTACCATTTCCATCACTAGACCTATATCCTCGAAATCAACAAGAATCATTTCCTACATCCACACCATCTATCATCCTTAAAATTGATATGGATTAAATCCTCAACCTATCACTGAAACATCGAGCCAAAAGCAATAATCTTTCGAATTAGATCAACATCCTCAATCCTCAGAAAATACACAAACTAGATAATCACCTTCAGTCTCCAAAGAAATTCTTTCTTGAAAAAAAATTCTCACATTAGTAACTTAACTCTCATCAATCCTATTTTAATTATGCCATTCAACTCTGCAATTCTAAAACCTTAACCCAGATAAAAATCATTTTCCGAAATCCTTAAAATCGATGACCTCAAATCTAAAACATTCACCCTATAAAACTTGTAAATTCTAAAACCTCAAATGTTATCAAATTGCTTATCAAGGTCGGCAAGATCGAAAACTTCTAATCTAAGTAATCCTTTAATTGCTTGTTGAACCTACTACCTTAAATCTCATAACTTATTTCCTAAAAACTATGAAGCCTCAAACCTCAGATGAACTTATCATAAATCTAACCTTGAAATTTGAACTTACAACCTCCTACCCCAAAAACTCATTACATAAATTCTACGAAACCTAAGACCTTAATTATCCTAAGCAATTTAAAATTATTCCCCTCCTTAGCAGCAATTCGAATTCCTACTCCAAAAAGTTCACTCTGACCAAGATGTTCGAACCTCGATATTAAAACAAACCAATCACCAAGAGTTCAAACCTATTACACCAAATGTTCAAGCCTAACAATGGCCTTCTCAGTCATACCATCTCCTGTTATATCATAATCCTTAACCCGCCTTTCAATTCCGAACAAAACAAAACAAAACAAAATCAAATCATATCAAATAAAATTTCATACATAAAATAGCATACGACAAAATGCATAAAATCAATGAAGTAGCTCACAATAAAATGATTAAAACAATAAAATAACATACCATAAAATAAATCAATAAAATAAATAAACAAACAAGTAATATACAATAACTAAATAAAACCAATAAAAACCACAAACTTTAAATTAAATAATTTTCAAATCACAACTTTTAAAACTTTCTGGTACTGCACCTATGGGACATGTGGTTTTACCCAGAGCCGAACTGCTCTGATACCACCTGTGGCGCCCCCGACCCCCATGTAAGGAAAACACGGGAATCGAGACGCCGGGATGATGACAACATGGTCACACATCCCAACGAAAGTGCCAAGTGTGTGTACATGCAACGGTGTACAACAACAACGCAGCGGATTAGTCAACTAAGTACCAGAATTTAAATACAAGTAAACATCAGTAAAGTTTTAAAAGCAGTTATACAGTCATCCAAAATAAAGTTAACACATGTCCCAAAAATACAAGAGGGTAAAATAAGATAACAATAACCAGTGATCCCAGATCACTCCTCGGGCGGAGCCGTCTCCTCAGGCTCGCCCTCCTCCTCCTCATCTGCATCAAAATCTGCGTTACCACAAAATGGTACCGCAGGTAAGTATAACCCAAAAATAATCTCAGGAATAAAATGCATTTAATACAACTAACATGCATGCATATGATGAAATATGCATTTTCTTCAAAACATCATTTTCCCCGAAAATGATAATTTTCCAACACACGCCAAAATCCCATTTGGCCAAAAAATAATCCGTAAAACATTTTCCCAGAAAATGATTTACACAAAATCCAACTCACACTATTTTCCCAGAAAATAGTCCATTTAATCCGTCAATACCCTATGCACCATGGCCTCCCCTAGGGACCATCCGCATGTCCTGGCTTCGTAGCGATGCCCAGTTCCGCGCCCAGCGCGTACATGGCCGAGCACCCACTACGCAACGAGCGATGCCCAGTTCCGCGCCCAGCGCGTACATGGCCAGACATCCTCTAGTCCCCGCCAGCAGAAGGACCACGGAGTCGGCACGAATCTCTCGTCCGATCCCATTGTCGCCCAGCGACAATCCAGGGGACGTTACTCAGTTTATTCCGCTCCCGAGTAACCAGAGGAGCTCCACCGAGATAATGCCCCATCTCGGCTTGGGGTTCGTGATACACACGCACCCAACAAATCATTCACATGAAAACCCAGTTTTCATAAACACATGAACATGAATGCAATACACGAAAACCCAGTTTTCCTTTACAAACATGAACATGCATGAAATAATGAAATGCACATGAACCAACCAATCCAAAATCCATCAATAACCAATAACCAATAACCAATAATCCAATCCAATCCAATCAAACCAACAACTCCAATCACAAATCCATCCGACCCCCGTACTCCTCGGACTCAGTCCGGCATGCCAAAAAATACAGTGAAATGCGTTAGTGCAAAAATACATAAAATTCATGAGAATACTTTGGAGAAATACTTACAGCGCTATATGATAATTTCCGGAGGATCACGAAGCTGAAAAAGGCGACGTCTGAGCAACACCACAGTGTAAAATACACTGTGGCCGTGGGTCACAAATACCCACTTTTCAACGGAGACAAACGAAGACCCCAAAATGATAGGGTAGGGCCTAGAGAGGTCGGTGAAACCAATGGTGGTGGTGGTTTGCCGTGGGTGGCGGCGCAAGGGGCGGTTTTAAGGCCAAAAAGTCGAAATCGGAAATGTACTTAGTGTGGCTTCACCGGTGACGGATCGGAGCCGGGGTTGGGTCCAAAGGGTTGCCAAGAGGTCGGGGATGAAGTGGTAGGAAGATGGTGGCCAATGGTGGTGCGACGGCGGCGCTGGAGCGAAATGACGCCGCGGCTTCAATAGGTTCGTGGCGGCTAACGGCGGCACAAATGGAGCTGGAAATGGAGGGGTGGCGTCGCCGGTGGCTGGGGAAGCGGTGGAGCCGGGCGGTGTCGACCACCGCCGGCGCACGGCGGCGGGCTGGGGAAGAGACCAACGCACGGCGAGAGAGAGAGAGAAAAAAAAAGCTCGCGCGCGGGAGATGGCCAGGAGAGAAGAAAAAGAAAAGAAAAAAGAAAAGAAGAAAGGGAAAAGAAAAGGAAAAGAAAAATAGAGGGAAAAGAAATGAGGTCCAATCCTCATAACTTGGGTAACAAAAATGATCCAACGGAAATAATTTTAAACCCATAAGTTAAATAAAATAATTTAAACGTAATGGTAAAGTCAAATTGAAATAATTAAATCTCACAGTAATTAATTTAAATATTAAAAGCAATTTAAATGCACAACATTAAATAAATATTAAGAAAGCACATAAAAATAATTTTCACCAAATTAACAAATTAAAATCATAGAAATAAACTCACTAAAAATCCAACCAATTTTAAAATAAGAGGATAAATTTTTGAATAAATAATAAAAATCATTCAGTAAAAATTACACTAAAATACGGGGTGTTACATATTTTCCATGCTTGTTTCAAAATCTCCCTCAATAACATCTTCATCATCATCATGCACCTCTTCTTCATCCTCCTTATCCACGTCCTGGCCATATTCTGCTTCGTCTTCATCTTCTGACTCTTCTTCTTCTTCCTCCTCACTTACTTAAATTGAATGGTCATTTAATACGGAAGGGTCGAGATGAACGGGTGGGACATCATCTCTACACAAGGGGACCAACTCGAGTGCACCGAGGTCAACAAACAAGTTAATACCCTCTCCATCTTCCATAGTATATATTTATTATTTCATTATCCATAGTTAAAAGTATCAAAATATAACATATATATAAGTTTAGTTCATACACGTTCTTCAAACCATCCGGAAAATTCTTCCTCGTGTCTTGCCTCTATGTTTTGTACGCCTTCCGTTCTAAGTTTGTCAATGTGCTCACTGTTATAGATAAATGCAAAAGAAGTTTATTTTGAGCACAACATTTATAGTTAAACTTGAAGAACATTAGAATTATTCGAAGCATAGAACGACATACCTGAGATAATCATCAATCTAGCTGCAATTATTTAGCACATACCATCAAACTTTACCCAACTGTCCATCAATTAAATTGTAACAGCCCGCTAGAAATTCATTGGCGAAATTTCTATTGACTTTAAGAATCTCGTGAAAATCCCATAAGTTTTTACGAATCGACCTATTGCATAGGTTTTAGTCTGTCAACATAGTCAGTGTTATCACTCACTATGCTGCTAGAAATATGAGTTTTATTTATTTGAGGTGGTTAGAAGTGTCAGAATGCATTATGGTCTACGCCATTACACTCAGTGGATTATTTAGGATTTTATGGCACAATATCCTATTTTCATAATTCCGGACGTAACGTCTGTTGAAAATTGTGAAATTATTTTTAGGGACACTTCGAGGTTAAATTTCGGTAAAATATTTTCACTATAAGTTAATATGAATATTTGGGAATTTTTAGTACTAAGTTTATGATTCACTTTTTCGAAGTGAATAGTAACCTCGGTAAGAGCACCAATTGCAGTGTTTCGAAATCACAGTGTGGAATGTCCAAATTGGATTAGAGAAGTTTTATTTGGACACTTGGCAAAATCTTAGCCACACTTAGTGAATAATTTTAGACACTTGGCACCATAAGGAACGTTTGTTGGATTTGAAGGAATGAAGGTGTGAGATCATGTCGCTTAAGCAAAACTTTGTATTCATCTGCTCAACCAAATTGTGCCAGATCAAAGAGGTTTTCAATCCTAGTGAAATTCTAAATGGTGGGAATCCAATCGAAAGCCCAAAAGCATGGTTGAAATCGAAACCCTAAACGGTTTCCCCAAAACCCTAAAGTTGACCTCTAAACATTTTCTAATCCGATTTCTAGCATTGTGTTTAATCACTTGATTAAATCACTTCCACATGCTATTAATCCTTCAAATTTGTGTTAGAACATCATTATCCAACCTTGTTAACCTTGAAAAATTGATTGGGCCAAGTGATATTGGATTTGGGCTTGATAGCAACGCAAACCCTCTTTAAACCCCAAATTTTAGGCCCATTCGGTTTAGGCCCATTAAGGCCCACGAATTTGGTCACCATAGGATTGCTTCATGGCTAAGTTTTGTACCCCCACTTGGCTGGCCAGATCTGTACAAAAAGAGCCTAGAAGGTTCTTGAAAGACAAAGCAAAAGGGCCACCTCACTCTTTCACTCTCACACTCCACCTTGAGAAAAGATCTTGGTCTGATTTTTATGAGAAGAAAAGGCCAACACTCAACCATTCCTTCAGTCATATCACTTCCCATAGCTTGTGTAAGAAGCTCTTCAGTCCACTTCCCATGAAAAAGCAACTCTCCTTTACACTTTTCCTTCATAGAACACAAAAGACACTCTCGGACAGTTTTTCGTACCTCTTTTGAATGCCTGTTTCGAAGCTTTTGTAAGTGTTTCCTCGCAACGTTTCCTTCATTAAAGTTGTTTATTTTGGAGTCTAGTTTACGTGGATATCTTATTTGTTCCATTTGGAGATCATTTGATTGGTAAAAAGTTGTTTAGACCCCAGAAAGGTCATTCTGGGCGATAAACTGGAGAGTGTGTTATATTTTGGAGTTTTTGACCAAGCTAATGAATAGATCTTGGTCCGAAATTTTTATGGAGTACTGTTAATATGTGTATATGATTATTGGTTGAGGATTTGTTGCATGATTAAAAGTTTTGGTGAAATATTTTCTTAGGTCTAGAAACTTAGAAACTGGAAGAGGAAAAACAGTTTCTGTTTTGAGAAAGTTTAAATCTTTTATGGTTTAATCTTATTCCAATGGTTTTGATATTTTTATTGGAAGATCCTAAGCATCTTATATACATGTTAGAATGTTATTTTGAAGATATTTGATGTTAGTTTCGAACATATGAAATTTTATGGAAGGAGATATTGAAATTTTATGGAAGGAGATATTTGGTTAGGCCAAAGTGATGATGTTCTTGGCTAAATTTATGTTTTGGTTGATGTTTACCCATGTGATCTGGAGTTTGAAGCTTGGATCTGTTTTAGGACACCTTTTTGAACCATGTGATGTTTTGGTTTGAAGATCACTTCTTTATAAGTCATGGATCAAGAGGTTGATCAAAACAAGTTAGAAACAAAAATTCTGTTTTGAACTTAGAAGAGAAACCAAAAAGTTCAAGTATGGTTTTAGTGATTTGGATGACTTTTGTTCATGATTCAAAACATGATTATTCTTAAGAATATGTTATGAGTGTAGTAGAAGAAAAATTTTGGTTTAATCATGAGTTTTGAGATTTGAAAGAATTACAACAAAAAAGCAAAGGAAATAGCCTTTGTAAGTTTCGGCCATATAGAGTTTTGATGGTTGTGTTTAGTTTTAAATTTTTATGAATTGATATTTGAGTTTAGGACAAAATTTACATAAGGTATGTAAATTTTGGTGATTTTTGAAGTTATGATGCAAAATCCTTAAGTTAGGGTAAAATGGTCATTTTCCTACATGTAGAGGGTAAAATGGTAATTTTACTCTAAGTTGATATTTTTCCATATTCCTAATTGTTAGTGATTAAGTTCTAATTTTTAGAAATCAATACTTTCAGTTTCTCGTGATCGCACTTGAGTTTTGTCTCGAAGCGCGAAGATCGAGGTAAGTTAGCTTTTAACTTACTATCAGTTTAATGTGTATGAGTGATAAGTAAGGGAACTAAATTGTATATATGCATGTTATCATATGTGCCATG
>NW_023341042.1:0-213 GCF_001411555.2 Juglans regia | reverse complement strand
TCAATGAACGTAAGCAAATACTGAGCTCCACCTTTTGACGGAACTGAAGATGGGCCCCAAAGATCAGAATGAATATAGTCCACAGAACTTTTGGTTCTGTGAACCCCTGTAGAGAACTGAACCCTACACTGTTTTCCAAACACACAGTGTTCACAAAAATCCAATTTCCCTATCTTCTGATTACATAGCAAACCCTGCTTACTCAAAATTGAC
>NW_023341041.1:0-213 GCF_001411555.2 Juglans regia | reverse complement strand
GGCGGCCCAAGCCCGGGTTGTAGTCATGCCCGTGGAGACGTCGTTGCCGCGATCGTGGAGGGCAGCACGCGCCGCAAGGCGTGCTTCGGCATCTGCGTGCTCCTGGCATTGGCCTGTGGGCACCCCATTCGGCCCGTCTTGAAACACGGACCAAGGAGTCTGACATGTGTGCGAGTCAACGGGCTAGTAAACCCGTAAGGCGTAAGGAAGCTG
>NW_023341040.1:0-213 GCF_001411555.2 Juglans regia | reverse complement strand
GTAATCATAGCATAACTTGACATACAACATAACATAACTGGCATAACTTAAACTGAAACTGAAGCTTAGCATGAACGTAACTTGAAACATAACATGGACTTGAACATAACATGAATGTGAACATGCATAATTTGAACTTGAACTTGAGCATGACATAACATAAATGTGAACTTGGAACATAACGTAAACGTGAACATAACATAACATGAACTT
>NW_023341039.1:0-213 GCF_001411555.2 Juglans regia | reverse complement strand
GGCGTGCCATGGGGCTGTCAAGCCAAGCCATGGGGCGTGCCATGGGGCTGCCAAGGCAACCAATGGGTCGTGCAAGCGGGGCAAGCCATGGGGCTGTCAAGGCAGGCCATGGGGCTTGCCACGGGGCTGCCAAGGCATGCCATGGGGCTTGCCACGGGGCTCGCTGTGCATGCCATGGGGCTGTCAAGGCAAGCCATGGGGCTGTCAAGTCAG
>NW_023341036.1:0-213 GCF_001411555.2 Juglans regia | reverse complement strand
AAATAAAAAATAAAATCACTATAATATTTATCACTATTAAATATAAATAAAAAATAAAATCATTATAATATTTATCTCTATTATATATAAATAAAAAATAAAATACTAAAATATATAAATAAAAAATAAAATCACTATTATATATAAATAAAAATAAACTACTATAATATTTATCACTATTATATATAAATTAAAAATAAAATCACTATAATA
>NW_023341035.1:0-213 GCF_001411555.2 Juglans regia | reverse complement strand
AAACCAACAACCATCAACCAGCTTCCAGCTTCCAACCAACAACCAGCTTTGAAGCAGCAACCAACTAGCAACTCCAACAAGTCCAGTATAGTAAAAAAATCAGGAAGTCTAATACGAAAAACAAAACTCAGCCAACCCACAAGCAAGTCAAAATATACATATATATATATATATAGAGTAATGCTATATACAGTCGTGGAATGCGCAAACGCC
>NW_023341034.1:0-213 GCF_001411555.2 Juglans regia | reverse complement strand
AAAAAAAAAAAAAAAAAAAAAAAAAAAAATTGCAGTACTTCAAAAACACAACTCAAAATAGTGCCACGGAATTGTCTATGGCACTTAAATCTTGATGGTTGAGACTAGGACTTCCAAACATTTGGAAAACTAGTCCTCCACTCTTTTACTTAAAAAAAAAAAAAAAAAAAAAAAAAAAAAAAAAAAAAAAAAAAAAAAAAAAAAAAAAAAAAA
>NW_023341033.1:0-213 GCF_001411555.2 Juglans regia | reverse complement strand
GCTTCCGTGGCATCCTATAAGTGTCACCTTGAACGTCGTCAATCATGGCATCCGCGAGTATCCCCTCGTGGTGCACATGAGAGCGTCGGTTCGTAGGATTCACAAAAGCATCTGCTTTCATGCCTTTCATGCATCTTCATCAGTTTATGGATTTTTCTTAGAAAATACATACAATAGATACAGCGTATAGTCATCCATTCACATGCGTACAAT
>NW_023341032.1:0-1053 GCF_001411555.2 Juglans regia | reverse complement strand
AATGTCAGAATTTTGTGGGGGGGAGAGGGGCCAATTCGTCTCTAGCTGTTGTCTCCTTTCTCTACTTAGGAAACAAAGTCTGCTCTCTTTGGCATGTGTCCATTGAAATCCCCTGATCCAAATGGTGTAGCTGCTTGTTTTTATCAAGGAAACTGGGATTTGGTTGGTGATGAAATTTGTGCAGCTCTTGGAATGCTGAATACATATAGGAGTCTAAACTCTATCAATTCAACCTTCATTACTCTTATTCCTAAAGTCCTTGGGGGCATAAAAGGTAAAATGTTTCCGCCCAATAAACTTGTGTAATGTTTGTATAAGATTGTGGCAAAAGTTTTAGCTAATCGACTTAAGCACTTCTTTCCAAAATCATATCTCCAACTCAAAGTGCATTTATACCTGATGGGTTAATAACTGATAACATACTTGTTGCATATGAAACATTACACACAATGAACTTTGTATTAAGAGGTAGAGATGGATACATGATGCTAAAGTTGGATATGAGTAAAGCTTATGATCGAATGGAATGAGTTTTCTTGGGAGTTGTTATGTGGGAAATGGATTTTGCAAAAAGATGATTTAACTTGTTATGAAATGTGTATGTTCTGTCTCATACTCAATATTGGTCAATGGTACTCCAACAAAAACACTCATGGTCTTTGACAAGGTGATCGGTTATCACCCTATCATATCATTATTAAGTGGTCTAGAATCCATCATCTATTGGATGTTTATGAAAAGGCTTAAGGGCAAAAATTAAATATAAATAAATTTGTTCTTTAGTAAGAATACCAAGTCAGATATTAAAGAGGTTCTTAAGGATACTATTGGCATTAACATTGCTAAAAATGTTGATAATTACCTTGGGTTGTCAGCTCTAGTTGGTAAATCTCGAATTAAGGCTTTTCACACATCAAGACCCGAGTTTGGGATTGTATCTATAGTTGGAAGACCAGATTCTTATCCCCGGCAGGGAAGGAGGCGTTAATCAAGGCTGTTATTCAAGCTAAACCAGTGTATTGTATGAGTTTTTTCCTATTGCCAAAGCAGTAC
>NW_023341029.1:0-213 GCF_001411555.2 Juglans regia | reverse complement strand
CCATTCGGTTTAGGCCCTTTAAGGCCCACGAATTTGGTCACCATAGGATTGCTTCATGGCTAAGTTTTGTACCCCCACTTGGCTGGCCAGATCTGTACAAAAAGAGCCAAGAAGGTTCTTGAAAGACATAGCTAAAGGGCCACCTCACTCATTCACTCTTACACTCCACCTTAAGAAAAGATCTTGGTCTGATTTTTATGAGAAGAAAAGGCC
>NW_023341028.1:0-213 GCF_001411555.2 Juglans regia | reverse complement strand
GCGTGGCACACGCCCTTTCCATGGGCGCCAGGGGCATGCCCATGTGAGGGGGGCGGCATGGTCAGTCCTCCTGGCTGACCATGTTGGGGCTTGCATGCCCCCCCTAAAGAGCATTTAGAGCCAAATCCCAACCGGCAGGAGGAAACATCAAATGTCCGAGGAAACATAAAGGCCTTTTTTATCGAAATACTTTGAATTTGGACGAGATTTTTT
>NW_023341027.1:0-213 GCF_001411555.2 Juglans regia | reverse complement strand
GGCACTGTTCATCCAGGGGCACTTTTGGAAGATGGGGGTTTATTTTGGCTAGGGTTTCATTAGGTTTTGCTTTAAATACTCTATGTAGCCTCATTCTAATCAGATTATGAAGTTTATAAAATTTGATGAATTTATTTATTGTGAGTTGAGTTTTACTCCTCTTGTTCTTAATTGAACTTTTGAACTTATCAAAGGTAAATCACAACCTTTGTG
>NW_023341026.1:0-213 GCF_001411555.2 Juglans regia | reverse complement strand
TGCACCCCTCGTTTTTGTTTTTTCCGCCTTGCGAGAGGAATTGACAAGAAGGACCAATTGACAAGTGGATTTTTCGAAAAATCGCGCCCTGCCCATCGCGTAGCTATGGGTTTCGATCAGATCGCCGGTTCGCATTTGGATCGGAAAGACGCTAGTACGTCGCACTAGGATTATATGAATTTTAAATAATTAGTTTGACGGGTGCGATCATAC
>NW_023341022.1:0-213 GCF_001411555.2 Juglans regia | reverse complement strand
AGTGTGGCTAAAATCTTGCCAAGTGTCCAAATAAAACTTCTCTAACCTAATTTGGACATTTCATACTGTGATTTTGAAAACACTGCAATGGGTGCGCTTATCGAGGTTACTATTCACTCCAAAAAAATACATAATAAACTTAGTACTAAAAAATTCTAAATATTCATATTAACTTATAGTGAAAATCGTTTAACGAAATTCAACCCCGAAGTG
>NW_023341021.1:0-844 GCF_001411555.2 Juglans regia | reverse complement strand
GTTCATCTAGGCCGGGTTTTTTCCCGGCCCAGTCCGGAACCCGGATAACCGGGTTCCGGTTACGGGTTTCGGCCTGGAATAACCCCGGGCCAGTACCCGCTTTTTAAAACTCGGGCCTATCCGGCCCGGATGCGAGTTTTTACACCCGGTACCCGTTTCAAACCCGGTTCCCGGGTTTAGCTATAAAAGGCCTCATTACCAGCTTACCCGAGTCCCGGAGATGCCCTAGCCCCCCACGCCTCGAATCAGTCTCTAATCTACTCTCTCTCTCCTCTGCGAAGTCGATGCCCTACGCCTCCCGAAATCATTCTCTCATCTGCTCTGTCACTCTCTCATATGCTCTATCTCTCTCTCTCTACTCTGCGATACCCTAGCCCCTCCCGAAATCAGTCTCTCATCCACTCTATCTCTCTCTCTGCCATCTGCGATGTCGAACGGTGGAAGTGCTTGAGCTTGGGATCCAAGAGATTAAAACGTATTTCCGTTTGGGTATGTTTTCTTTCTTCCCTTTGTTTTGTTCTATCTTTGTTGATTTTGGATTTTTTTTTATGAGAATGTTTAAATGTTAGAGGAGTATTTCTCTGGGTTAAATCTGTTTAGCTGCAAAATGTTAGAGCCGTGGGTTATTATTATTTGGAAGATTTGTTTATATCTGTTTATATTTGTTTAGATATGTTATATCCGAAAACATATATATATATATATATAATGAAGATTTGTTATGATTTGGAAGAAATGGTCTTTAGGATGTTGTATCTTTGATTTTTCTAAATTATTTTTTAAAAATTAATTGTGTTTCTGGTTGGAGTTTGGAAAAAAAAATTGGGGCCTTTGGGTTCCAAAT
>NW_023341019.1:0-213 GCF_001411555.2 Juglans regia | reverse complement strand
CCCGTGGCAAGCCCCATGGCTCCCCATGGCTTGGCCCATGGCTTGCCCCAAGGCACGCCGCGACACACCCGTGGTGCTTTGCCTACCATGTCAAGCACACAAAGGTCCGTCGAAGAACACCGTAGATCACACAAACTCTACAAAAGCAATCTTCCTTGTTGCCTCAAAAGATTGCAATACAACACTCACAACATGGCCCCCCAATGTTGCCAC
>NW_023341018.1:0-213 GCF_001411555.2 Juglans regia | reverse complement strand
CTCCCACAAATGTTCATGAAGCACGTCTAAAGCCTTCCTCGAACCAAAATGACTACTCCCATATGCAAACTCAATGAACGGCAGATGATACTACCGTAAATGTTCATGCAACAAGTCAATGAATGGCAAATAATACTCCCACAAACGTTCATGCAACAAGTCAATGAATGGCAAATGATACTCCCATAAACGTTCATGCAACATGTCTGAAAT
>NW_023341016.1:0-213 GCF_001411555.2 Juglans regia | reverse complement strand
CGCTTAACTGCGGAGTTCTGATGGGATCCGGCGCATTAGTGCTGGTATGATCGCACCCATCAAACTAATTACTTAAAATTCATATAATCCTTGAGCGACATACTAGCGTCGTTCCGATCCCAATCCAAACGGAGATCTGATCCAAACCCATGGCTACGCGATGGGCAGGGCGAGATTTTCCCAAAAATCCACTCCCGAGTGCTCCTTCTTGTC
>NW_023341015.1:0-213 GCF_001411555.2 Juglans regia | reverse complement strand
CATTCATGTTCATGTGTTTATGAAAACTGGGTTTTCATGTGAGAATGGAATTTGGGTGCGTGCGTATCACGACCCCAAGCCGAGATGGGGCATTATCTCGGTGGAGCTTCTCTGGTTACTCGGGAGCGGAATAAACTGAGTAACGTCCCTTGGATTGTCGCTGGGCGACAATGGGATCGGACGAGAGATTCGTGCCGACTCCGTGGTCCTTCT
>NW_023341014.1:0-213 GCF_001411555.2 Juglans regia | reverse complement strand
TACACATTAAACTGATAGCAAGTTAAAAGCTAACTTACCTCGATCGTCGCGTTCTACTAGAATAAAGCGCGAAACACGAGGAACTGTAAAAGGTTATTCTAAAATTTAGAAATTAATTACTAACAATTAGAAATGTGAAAAGAGACAACTTAGAGTAAAATTACCATTTTACCCTCTACATGTGGGCAAATGACCATTTTACCCCCTAACTTA
>NW_023341013.1:0-213 GCF_001411555.2 Juglans regia | reverse complement strand
CATATGTATAAATTGAAAATAACGTAATAATCATTCCAGACATCTACTTCTTCCCCATTGCCCACTCTCCATCTGCACCCTTGAGCCAGATTTGTCTTGACTGACCATATCCCTCTCCATGCATAAGAGCTATTATGTCCCAGCTTGGATTTAAGGAAGCTATTGTGAGGAAAATATTTAGCTTTGAAAACCTTGTGCAATAAGCTATCCTCC
>NW_023341012.1:0-213 GCF_001411555.2 Juglans regia | reverse complement strand
GAGCCTGCGGCTTAATTTGACTCAACACGGGGAAACTTACCAGGTCCAGACATAGTAAGGATTGACAGACTGAGAGCTCTTTCTTGATTCTATGGGTGGTGGTGCATGACCGTTCTTAGTTGGTGGAGCGATTTGTCTGGTTAATTCCGTTAACGAACGAGACCTCAGCCTGCTAACTAGCTATGCGGAGGTGACCTTCCGCGGCCAGCTTCT
>NW_023341011.1:0-213 GCF_001411555.2 Juglans regia | reverse complement strand
AATTTTTAGTACTAAGTTTATTATGTATTTTTTTGGAGTGAATAGTAACCTCGATAAGCGCACCAATTGCAGTGTTTTCAAAATCACAGTGTGGAATGTCCAAATTAGGTTAGAGAAGTTTTATTTGGACACTTGGCAAGATTTTAGCCACACTTAGTGAATGGTATTAGACACTTGACACAAAGAAGAACCATTAGATAGATTTGTGAAGGA
>NW_023341010.1:0-517 GCF_001411555.2 Juglans regia | reverse complement strand
CAAAAACCCATTTTTAAACGGATATAAACAAAGACCCAAAATTGATAGGATATGGCTTAGGGATGTCGGTGAAGCTAGTGGTGGTGGTGGTTGGCCGTGGTTGGCGGCGTAGAGGGTGGTCGAAGGCTAAAATACCCAAAACGAAAAATATTGATGATGCGGCTTCACCGGTGACAGATCGGAGGTGGGGTTGGGTCCATTGGGTTGCTAGGAGGTCGAGGATGATGTGGTGAGAAGATGATGGCCGGAGGTGGAGCGACGGCGGCGCATCAGGGCAATGAGTGCCGAGGCTTGGTGTGGTGCGTGGGGGCTATCGGCGGCGAGTTAAGGGCTGAAATCAAAGGGGGGTGATCGCCGGTCGAAGGGGAGGTGAGAGGGAGGGGTGGTGTCGGTCATCGCCGGCGCATGGCTGCTGGCTGGGGGAGAGGGGCGACACACGGGAAGAGAGAGGGAGGGACGGGTCGCGCGCGGGAGAAGGAGAAGAAAGAAAAAGAAAAAAGAAGAGAAAAGAAAAAGG
>NW_023341009.1:0-213 GCF_001411555.2 Juglans regia | reverse complement strand
AAGTGCTTCAATCTTTTCAGGAAACTTTGCATTTGTAACTAGAAAAGTAGATATTCGCCGCCGGTGCAGCTTGATGACAACACCACCTTGGTTTCAGATCAAAAAAGACAGGACTTCAAACCAAAAAGCATTCAAACATCAAAACATTCAAACTAATGAAAAAAGAAAAACAGAAATAAAAAAAAAAAAAAAAAAAAAAAAAAAAAAAAAAAA
>NW_023341008.1:0-213 GCF_001411555.2 Juglans regia | reverse complement strand
GAGGCGGCCCAAGAATATAGGCTGGCATTTACATTATTGGGTGATGAAGACATCCAATATGTAAAATATTTTGATGATCACGGGGGATTGGGGAAACCCGTAGCTGATGATTGGGAAGTTGTAACTATTTTTGTAGACTTTTTGAGGCTTTTTTACGATATCACCACGAGACTATCTGGAACTTTGTACCCTACATCCAATGTTGTATGCCAG
>NW_023341005.1:0-213 GCF_001411555.2 Juglans regia | reverse complement strand
CCACAACAACTGTGGAGCATGAAGTATGGGGCCACAACAACTGTGGAGCATACACTACGTGAGACACAGCAATTGTGACACGTAGAATACGTGGGGCCACAACAACTGCGGAGTACGTATTAACGCACTCACAGCTGGTATAGAAACCTGTGATGTGATGCGGTAATCGGCAGGGACACACGGCTCAAGGGGACCTGTGTAGCACCCATATGG
>NW_023341004.1:0-213 GCF_001411555.2 Juglans regia | reverse complement strand
AATCCTTGAGCGACATACTAGCGTCCTTCCGATCCCAATCCAAACGGAGATCTGATCCAAACCCATGGCTACGCGATGGGCAGGGCGAGATTTCCCGAAAAATCCACTCCTGAGTGCTCCTTCTTGTCAATTTATCTCGCAAGGCGGAAAAAAAATCAACGAGGGGTGCAACACGAGGACTTCCCAGGAGGTCACCCATCCTAGTACTACTCT
>NW_023341003.1:0-213 GCF_001411555.2 Juglans regia | reverse complement strand
TACATTCCTCATGTAAATTTTGTCCCAAACTCAAATCTCAACTCAGAAAAATTTAAAACCAATAACAACTATGAAAAACTCACTATGGCCGAAACCTACATAGGTCATTTGTCTTATTTTGGTTGCAATTCTTTCAAGTTCCAAAACTCATGAATAAACCAAAATCTTGTAACAAAGATCTTCCTATCCTAAGTTTAAAAACACCCTTAAAAC
>NW_023341002.1:0-213 GCF_001411555.2 Juglans regia | reverse complement strand
CGCCGTGCACAAGCATGTTGCAAAGGAGGCATCCAAACAAATAGGCCCAACCGCCATGGGGTAGACTAGAGCACACGAGGGCTAGCCAACGTGAGAAAGCCCCTGGCACGACCGATTGCCCCCATCAACAAGCCCATGCGCGGCACTAGGTGCCACCAAATCCGTCCCTAAAGCACAAGCTTGTTGCTAGAAAGCAAGCGAGAATGTAGGAAT
>NW_023341001.1:0-213 GCF_001411555.2 Juglans regia | reverse complement strand
GGTTTCCGTAGGTGAACCTGCGGAAGGATCATTGTCGATACCTGCCCAGCAGAACGACCTGTGAACATGTAATAACCTTCTGGGTGGGGGTGTAATGCCCCCTACCAAAAAACGGTTGGGAGGGCACGTTGAGATATGCCCACCGCTCCTCGTGTGTGGTTGGTCAATCTTCTCGTTCCCTTCCCGATCGAACAATGAACCCCGGCGCGGTCT
>NW_023341000.1:0-213 GCF_001411555.2 Juglans regia | reverse complement strand
CTTGTTGACATGAGTTGATGATACTGCCGTATAACACGATTGCCTCTAACCCCTACAGATGGGTCAGTATCACCTGAGGGAACTGTCGATCCTGTCGGCCTCGAATGTGAGGAGCTACCAACTGCGGATGAAGGCTGAGCATTAGTACTGTAGTGATGATATAAGTCATCAACATCACTTTTTAGCAATCTAATAAACTCTCCAGCCTTCACT
>NW_023340999.1:0-221 GCF_001411555.2 Juglans regia | reverse complement strand
TTTTTTTTTTTTTTTTTTTTTTTTAATGATTAAGAAAGTATTATTTAATAATATTGTGAATTTTTTTTTTCTTTAAAAATATTTTAAGTGTTAAAAAAACATGTGAAAAAATTTAAGTTTTTTTTTTTTAAAAGAAAAAAACATGCATGTGACCCCATCATTTCTTTTTTCTTTTTGCCTTTTCCTTCATTTAATTTAGTGACACGAGATCCACGCACGTG
>NW_023340998.1:0-213 GCF_001411555.2 Juglans regia | reverse complement strand
GTCCATAAGGTTGTGATCAAAAGAGTGCTGGAGATTGAACTCCACCAATACAAGTAGTAATCTGCGGTAACTATTGTAATACCATCTACGTCGCACCGTCGCTTAGTCGGCCGTTTCCAGTTGGTCGATTCCCGGTTCTCCTTCAGATCCTATAACAAAATCTACCATTTGGGGGGAATGGTAGTTGGGACTACCATAGTGAGATTTGATTAC
>NW_023340997.1:0-213 GCF_001411555.2 Juglans regia | reverse complement strand
ATAGGTAGGACGGCACGGCTGCTTTGTTGAGTCGTGCCAAGGAATCGAGAGCTCCAAGTGGGCCATTTTTGGTAAGCAGAACTGGCGATGCGGGATGAACCGGAAGCCGTGTTACGGTGCCCAACTGCGCGCTAACCTAGAACCCACAAAGGGTGTTGGTCGATTAAGACAGCAGGACGGTGGTCATGGAAGTCGAAATCCGCTAAGGAGTGT
>NW_023340996.1:0-213 GCF_001411555.2 Juglans regia | reverse complement strand
CATATCATATGGGGTATCACAATCTACCCCCCTTAAATTCCCGACGTCCTCGTCGGGCCTGTCCATTTTAGGTGGCACGGCTCAAGTCCCACATTTCTGGTTGGAACCTGGCTCTGATACCATTTGTAACGCCCCAATGGAAGGCCCAAACCACATGGCCTATACTCCAAAAGGACTAGTCAATGATACAATTAGAGCCCCATTGGAACATTA
>NW_023340995.1:0-213 GCF_001411555.2 Juglans regia | reverse complement strand
TTGGGAAAATCAGTTTCTGTTTTGGACTAAGTTTAAAACCAAAAACTCCAAGTGTTGTTTTGTATTTTTTGGTGAGTTTTGTTTGATGTTTTAAAGCATGTTTGGTCTTAGGATGATGTTATGAATATGTTAGAAGTAAGATTTGATTTTTTGGAATTCTTGGAGATGTTTTTATTAAGGTCAAAACTTGTGATTTAAGGTTTACTTTTTGTT
>NW_023340994.1:0-213 GCF_001411555.2 Juglans regia | reverse complement strand
ATAGCATGTATAGCAATACGTGACAGAATATCTTGTGTAACAGATGAATAATTCATGACAGAATAAATTCTGTATAACAGATAAATATATAATGACTTGGCATGACACATATGATAACATGCATACATACAATTTAGTTCCCTTACTTATCACACATACACATTAAATTGATAGTAAGTTAAAAGCTAACTTACCTCGATCTTCGCGCTTCGA
>NW_023340993.1:0-213 GCF_001411555.2 Juglans regia | reverse complement strand
CATGACTAACAAATTTTCTCTGCGTAGTATT
Source organism: Juglans regia (assembly GCF_001411555.2). NCBI lineage: Eukaryota > Viridiplantae > Streptophyta > Magnoliopsida > Fagales > Juglandaceae > Juglans > Juglans regia. The sequence continues at coordinate 182 of NW_023340993.1, read as the reverse complement.
CCTTGCATCTTCATGGGTTACAGTTCCTCTTATAAAGGATTTCGTTTTCTTGCCCCCCCCCCCTCTAAACTTTATATTCCCCGCCATGCCCAATTTGATGAGAACCACTTTCCCTCTCGTCATACCTCGCAGGATCAACCCATCTCATCCTTTCAAATTTCCAATTTCCTAGAACCTAGTCT
>NW_023340992.1:0-213 GCF_001411555.2 Juglans regia | reverse complement strand
GGTGTAATGCCCCCTCCCAAAAAACGGTTGGGAGGGCACGTTGAGATATGCCCACCGCTCCTCGTGTGTGGTTGGTCAATCTTCTCGTTCCCTTCCCGATCGATCAATGAACCCCGGCGCGGTCTGCGCCAAGGAACTTAAACAAGGAGTAACCACGGGCGCCCCGGAAACGGTGTGCGCGTTGTTGGTGACATCTTTACCATGATACATAAC
>NW_023340990.1:0-213 GCF_001411555.2 Juglans regia | reverse complement strand
ATGGACAGCTAGCAATCTCAGTGCATTCATGGTCTTAAACATCCCTCACTTAACCAAATCTCAACCATACAATTAAATATCTCGAGTGGTAGAAACTCAAGAAAACCTCATATATATATATATATATATATATAATCTGAAAACAGTACTAATAAAGAGATACAACTCTTGGCAATTTTAAGAATTCCTAAGGTAAGCTGACTAATTTAATTT
>NW_023340989.1:0-213 GCF_001411555.2 Juglans regia | reverse complement strand
AATATATATACTACATTTTATATATCTATAACTATATACTACATTGTATAGTATGATAGCATAATATACTTTAAATGAGAACATCAATGTATATAATATATAAATTATACCATATATATAAATCAATAATATATATTAAATTGTTACTTATTAAATTCTTTATTATATACTAACTTATAGTATAATATATATACTACATTTTATATATCTATA
>NW_023340988.1:0-225 GCF_001411555.2 Juglans regia | reverse complement strand
ATAGCCCTTCTGCAATATTGTATCATCTCTCTGCTCATGCATTTTTTTTTTTTTTTTCGTATGTTCATTTCGGTGTCTTCTTATTTTGTGGTGTCTTTATATCAGTATGTTATGAATAACTGTACTTTTCACTGGTGTTAATATCCAGTGGACCCATAATTTCCTATAGGTGCGACTAACAACATTTGTGTTTGCGCACATCGAATCAAATGCTGTCATTTTTGT
>NW_023340986.1:0-213 GCF_001411555.2 Juglans regia | reverse complement strand
CCCGTGGTTGGGCCGTATGCCACTATTATCACCCGTGGCAGGGCCGTAACTGAACGAAACAGAAACAGAATCAAATTCAGAATCAGAGAGTCATGCCAAAGGTTTTCAGAAACCACGTCTTTTCCAAACAGTGTACTGAACAAAATTTTTCGGAACAGAACAAAATCATATCACCACATAATTTATGCACAAATTTCATATTCGCTCTCATTT
>NW_023340985.1:0-213 GCF_001411555.2 Juglans regia | reverse complement strand
GATACCAACTAGAAAGATGTATTTAGCTCCTATGATGATAAAAACTCAATCAACAAATACTTTCTTTCTCTTTGTTGTAACTATGTAGCAACGATGAATACGCCACCTTCTCTTTTCCTCTTCTTCTCCTCTCTGTTTTTTTTTTTTTTTTTTCGAATTTTTTTTTCTTTTCTTTTCTTTTCCTTTCTTTTCTTTTCTTTTCTTTTCTTTTCC
>NW_023340984.1:0-213 GCF_001411555.2 Juglans regia | reverse complement strand
TAGCCTTTGTAAGTTTCGGCCATATAGAGTTTTGATGGTTGTGTTTAGTTTTAAATTTTTATGAATTGGTATTTGAGTTTAGGACAAAATTTACATAAGGTATGTAAATTTTGGTGATTTTTGAAGTTATGATGCAAAATCCTTAAGTTAGGGGTAAAATGGTCATTTTCCCACATGTAGAGGGTAAAATGGTAATTTTACTCTAAGTTGATA
>NW_023340983.1:0-213 GCF_001411555.2 Juglans regia | reverse complement strand
CAAGTCACGTTCATGCTAAGCTTCAGTTTCAGTTTAAGTTATGCCAGTTATGTTATGTTGTATGTCAAGTTATGCTATGATTACTTATGATTTGATTATGCATTCATGTTTTTACTGCCATGCATGCATCATTAACCTGTGTGGAAGCTTCTTGTTAACTTGCTGAGATTTGTAATCAAATCTCACTGTGGTAGTCCCAACTACCATTCCCCC
>NW_023340982.1:0-213 GCF_001411555.2 Juglans regia | reverse complement strand
AAGATACCAACTTGAGTGATGTATGCAGCAGCCCCTTTTATGATAAGGTTCAATCAACAAATTTCTTTCTTTCTCATTGTTGTAACTATGTAGCAACTTTGAATATGCTACCTTCTCTTCTCTTCAACTTCTTCTTTTTTTTTTTTTTTGGATTTTTTTTTTTTTTTTTTTTTTTTTCTTTTCTTTTTTTTTTTTTTTTTTTTTTTTTTTTTT
>NW_023340981.1:0-213 GCF_001411555.2 Juglans regia | reverse complement strand
TTGCTTCCTCTTTGACGTAGATGTGCACGGCGGATGGTGTTATGGCACCCAGTGCTACGCACATGCTTCATTGAGGTGGCTTCCGGACCTTGATGGCCTTGTTACCATGGGGTTGAACCTTGATACGGTTTCCTTCTTGATGCGTTGATCTTCGTGGGGGTTCGATCCTCGTGCATGGCATCCTTGAGGTGTGAGTGTGGCATGGTGTTTGGT
>NW_023340979.1:0-392 GCF_001411555.2 Juglans regia | reverse complement strand
GAGAGTTTCCCGATCGATGATGGAGTGGTAAAGCTTATTTCAGAAAATAATTTTTTTAAATTCTTATACAAAATATAATAAACAATTTAATTTTTTTTATTTTTAAAATAATAATAATATTAAAACTAATATTTTAATAATATTTTATTCAACTCATCTTTGAATCTAAACGAGTAAGAGTTACATATTACTAGGAGGGTCTTTACCATTGTGAAAATCTAACAAACAAGGGGGAATAGAGATGGAAACATAAAATCTAACAAACAAGGGGGAATTGAGATGAAAGGAATGTTTCCATAGATATCGATGAAAGCTGCTCCTTGCGCAATAGAATGCTTCTCACTTTACATTCTTTTCCCCTTTAAAAAGTTTACCGGAAATGTGAGATGAAC
>NW_023340978.1:0-213 GCF_001411555.2 Juglans regia | reverse complement strand
TCTTACTATTAACATATTCATAACATCATCCTTAGATCAAACATACTTTAAAACATCAAACAAAACTCACCAAAAAACACAAAACAACACTTGGAGTTTTTGGTTTTAAACTTAGTCCAAAACAGAAACTGATTTTCCCAACTAACTATGATCAATCTCTTGATCCATCGCTTAAAGACATGTGATCTTCAAACTAACACATCACATGGTTTA
>NW_023340977.1:0-213 GCF_001411555.2 Juglans regia | reverse complement strand
CCTAGAACCCACAAAGGGTGTTGGTCGATTAAGACAGCAGGACGGTGGTCATGGAAGTCGAAATCCGCTAAGGAGTGTGTAACATCTCCCCTGCCGAATCAACTAGCCCCGAAAATGGATGGCGCTGAAGCGCGCGACCTATACCCGGCCGTCGGGGCAAGTGCCAGGCCCCGATGAGTAGGAGGGCGCGGCGGTCGCTGCAAAACCTGGGGC
>NW_023340976.1:0-213 GCF_001411555.2 Juglans regia | reverse complement strand
TTTAATTTTTTTGATTAAATAAATCCGAAAAATCAAAAAAAATCGAAAATAGGCAAAAATCGATAGGTGATGCTTGGAACACATCCAAGATGTATTGGAGTGAATTTAGGAAACCAATTTGGGTGGTTTCAATTGTCCAAAAGCACGAGACAAGTGTTCGCCCCCGTTCATGCACGTCGGGTGGCAACATTGGGGGGCCATGTTGTGAGTGTT
>NW_023340975.1:0-214 GCF_001411555.2 Juglans regia | reverse complement strand
TGTCTTTCAAGAACCTTCTAGGCACTTCTTGTACAGATCTGGCCAGCCAAGTGGGGGTACAAAACTTAGCCATGAAGCAATCCTATGGTGACCAAATTCGTGGGCCTTAATGGGCCTAAACCGAATGGGCCTAAATTTTGGGGTTTAAAGAGGATTTGGGTTGCTATCAAGCCCAAATTCAATATCACTTGGTCCAATCAATTTTTCAAGGTTA
>NW_023340974.1:0-214 GCF_001411555.2 Juglans regia | reverse complement strand
ATCAAATGTCCGAGGAAACATAAAGGCCTTTTTTATCGAAATACTTTGAATTTGGACGAGATTTTTTGCAGGCATGCTTAGAAAAATCATATCTTGAAGTAGGATCAAGCCTCACAATTTTTCGACATCGGGATTTTTTTATTTAATTTTTTTGATTAAATAAATCCGAAAAATCAAAAAAAATCGAAAATAGGCAAAAATCGATAGGTGATGC
>NW_023340973.1:0-214 GCF_001411555.2 Juglans regia | reverse complement strand
TTGTAAAAATTAAAAAAATTATAATAATAAGACAAGATGAACCATTTTCATTATACAAACGGAGCCTAAAATTACGTGCAACTTTATAGCTTTGTAGGTAGTTTAGTCTGGTCTGGATTGGGATAACTTGGTCCTTTACGAGTAACCCATTGCTTTCCCTTTTTTTCTTATTAAAAACAAAAAAAAAAAAAAAAAAAAAATAAAAAAAAAAAAA
>NW_023340972.1:0-214 GCF_001411555.2 Juglans regia | reverse complement strand
GCTGTCAAGGCATGCCATGGGGCAAGCCACGGGGCTGTCAAGGCAAGCCATGGGGCATGCCAGTGGGGCTGCCAAGGCAAGCCATCGGGCTGCCAAGGCATGGCTCGTGGGCACCGTGCTAACCTCGCTGTGCATGCCATGGGGCTGTCAAGGAAAGCCATGGGGCTGTCAAGGCATGGCCCGTGGGCACCGTGCTAACCTCGCTGTGCATGCC
>NW_023340971.1:0-214 GCF_001411555.2 Juglans regia | reverse complement strand
GGTTCAATGTCATCTGCCATTGGGGTGGCTGGGACTTGGTCACTTGGCAGTGTCGTAGTGGGACCCACCTGTGGGGTTACATTTGGGACAGTTGTTGTGGCAGGGTTGGCTAATTGGGGGGGGTCAGGGGGGGCAGGGGGGATTGGGGCCACTTCGTCAAGGACCCTGGCTGAGTTGGCGCACCCAAAGGTGATGAGCAGGAGCAAGAGGCAGA
>NW_023340970.1:0-214 GCF_001411555.2 Juglans regia | reverse complement strand
CAAGTTCAAGTCATGTTTCACGTTATGTTATGTTCAAGTTTACGTTCACGCAATCATGGTAATCCCATGAGACAAGAATATGTTTCAAGTTCATGTTATGTTATGTTCACGTTCACGTTCACGTTATGTTCCAAGTTCACATTTATGTTACGTCATGCTCAGGTTCAAGTTATGTTCAAGTTCATGTTCAAATTATGCATGTTCACATTCATGC
>NW_023340969.1:0-342 GCF_001411555.2 Juglans regia | reverse complement strand
ATAAAACCGTCTTCTCTTTGACAGCACGATCTCTATACATATAATATTATATCAACTTTCTCTATTTAGAGTATGTTGGAATTTTGTGAATAACAGCGAAGAAGATATTTAGATATTTGAAGAATCTCATAATTTTGGATACTTAGATTTTCTTAAGGGTTTGTTTGGACACTTTGAATATTTTTGAATTTTCTTAATGTAAACCTTTCTATTATAAAGTAGATTAATGTCTTGCATCAAGCCTTCCATTATAAAGTAAATTTGATGTACTCTTCCATCAAGTTACGTCAGTTTTTTAATTTGTTTTTATAAAATTTCTGTATAAATCTAATATTTTGATCG
>NW_023340967.1:0-214 GCF_001411555.2 Juglans regia | reverse complement strand
TCACATAAAAATTTATAATTATACATTATATATAAAACTTATATATATTAATATTTAATATATATAAAATATTTTGTATAAAACTTATATATAAAAATATTATTGTTTATTTTTTTTAATCAACCGGTCCGGTCCGGTTCGGTCCGGTCCAAAAAATTCCGGAACCGGAACCGGACCGGAACCGGCCGGTTTTTACGTTTTAAAAACCGGTTCC
>NW_023340966.1:0-214 GCF_001411555.2 Juglans regia | reverse complement strand
TTTTTAAGTTTTGAGAAATTAAGATAGATTATTTTAGAAGCTTAGGCTTAAATATGGAAACCCGTAATTGGTTGAAAACTTACGGAAATTGTGTGATTATTTTTTTATAGGTGACGATTATTAGTCGACTCAACATTTTTTGAAGAAATTTCTGAAAAGCTAAGAAGTCCAGGTAAGCGGGGTTCATATACTAGTTTTGCATAAAAGAAATAAA
>NW_023340965.1:0-214 GCF_001411555.2 Juglans regia | reverse complement strand
ATGATTCAAAACATGATTATTCTTAAGAATATGTTATGAGTGTAGTAGAAGAAAAATTTTGGTTTAATCATGAGTTTTGAGATTTGAAAGAATTACAACAAAAAGCAAAAGAAATAGCCTTTGTAAGTTTCGGCCATATAGAGTTTTGATAGTTGTGTTTAGTTTTAAATTTTTATGAATTGATATTTGAGTTTAGGACAAAATTTACATAAGG
>NW_023340964.1:0-214 GCF_001411555.2 Juglans regia | reverse complement strand
TAAACGGATCAAAACGGGTTGATTTCGGGACAAGGCAATGGAATTTGCCACTCTGGTGCAGGGATCCATGACGGTGCACCAATATGCAGCTAGATTCATTGAATTATCCTGTTTTGCTGCGTATCTGATTCCTGACGAAGAAAAGAAAGCGCGTAAATTCGAACAAGGGCTAAATGAAAAACTTTATGAGCGAGTAGTGGGCTTCCAGATTCGA
>NW_023340962.1:0-214 GCF_001411555.2 Juglans regia | reverse complement strand
TTGAGATGAGATGAAAGTTGAATAAAATATTGATAGAATATTATTTTTTAATATTATTATTGTTTTGGAATTTGAAAAAGTTGAATTGTTTATTATATTTTGTGGAAATTTGAAAAAGTTGTAATGTTGAGATGAGATGAGATGAGATGAGATGAAACACTTGCACCATCCAAACGGGGCCTTAGTATCTGTCTTAGTACCCTCCATCCTTGTA
>NW_023340959.1:0-214 GCF_001411555.2 Juglans regia | reverse complement strand
AAAGAAACAAAAAGTAGGCTGCCGAAATTCTTAGGGTTTTGTGTTTGGCTGAAATTTGCATCACTTAGGGTTTCCTGCATCTCTAAGTTTGTCAATTGCTTGGAGTGTCGTTCCATTGATTCTCTTCTACTTCATTGTCCATGCTTGTGTGTTTTGAATTCAATTGGTTGGTTTTCACAATTGAATATTGCTGTTTGTGGATGAATTAGAGAGA
>NW_023340958.1:0-212 GCF_001411555.2 Juglans regia | reverse complement strand
CTGAGTGTGTCGATGATGCCCTGATCGTTCACTAGGAAAACGAGTAATATTAAAATCCCCCCCCATACACCACGGCACATCCCATAAAGAGTGTATTCCCGCCAACTCCTCCCACAACCGTCGTCTATCTCTATCTATGTTAGGACCATAAGACCCTGCAAAAGCCCAAGTCCACCCATCGCTCACATTTTTGAATAGCACCGAAACCGAAA
>NW_023340957.1:0-214 GCF_001411555.2 Juglans regia | reverse complement strand
ATTGCCCCCATCAACAAGCCCATGCGCGGCACTAGGTGCCACCAAATCCGTCCCTAAAGCACAAGCTTGTTGCTAGAAAGCAAGCGAGAATGTAGGAATCACCCCCACGATAGCGAGCCCAAAAAACGGTCGTCGCCCGTCAAACCCCATGGAAGCGAGGCCAGCATCATCCGGATACCCCCGAGAGCAACAATGTGCGTAGCACTGGGTGCCA
>NW_023340956.1:0-214 GCF_001411555.2 Juglans regia | reverse complement strand
AAGTCCTCGTGTTGCACCCCTCGTTTTTGTTTTTTCCGCCTTGCGAGATAAATTGACAAGAAGGAGCACTGGGGAGTGGATTTTTGGGAAAATCTCGCCCTGCCCATCGCGTAGCCATGGGTTTGGATCAGATCTCCGTTTGGATTGGGATCGGAAGGACGCTAGTATGTCGCTCAAGGATTATATGAATTTTAAGTAATTAGTTTGATGGGTG
>NW_023340955.1:0-214 GCF_001411555.2 Juglans regia | reverse complement strand
TATAGTCATCCATTCACATGCGTACAATTAATACTTTGGGGTGCGTAAAAAGGGGCTGCCAATGAGGGGCCGTACATACTTATACTTTTGAACATTTAGCATTTTCTTTTTTAAAACGTCTTTAGTCTTTTCGTGAGCATTTTAAAGGAAAAGCGTTTCTTGTATCTTTGATAACTTTAGAAGAGTATGAACGTAACACTTACCTGGACTCCAT
>NW_023340953.1:0-214 GCF_001411555.2 Juglans regia | reverse complement strand
GCTTGTGCATCGAACTGTTAGGCGTGCTCCTCCTCATTTTTGCTCCTCGTGTGAATAGCATGTTGGGCTACCGAAGGGTTCCTGTGTTGCATACCTACAAAGATGGAATATGTCCCTCTCGTTGCCCCTTGTCCTTGTCGGTGCTCATCTTTGGGTGCTGGCTGGACTCTGAAGTTGTCCACGTGTTACCATGCAAGCCTTCGAGTTTACGTTG
>NW_023340951.1:0-214 GCF_001411555.2 Juglans regia | reverse complement strand
TAATGATGAAGAATATTATTTTACAAACTAAAGTTAGTTTAAAATAATATCTACCCTAATTCCTCTAAGTGCTTTTAATTAAGTTAATGTTTTACGCATCTTCAAATCAGTATTTCAATTCCTCGTCGTTAGATCATCGTGTAGACCCCCAGATGAAAGGACTGGGTTAAATACCCAGACCCCTCTCTTTTCCCTCTCATTTCCCCGTAACCCT
>NW_023340950.1:0-214 GCF_001411555.2 Juglans regia | reverse complement strand
CACATGAACATGAATGCAATACACGAAAACCCAGTTTTCCTTTACAAACATGAACATGCATGAAATAATGAAATGCACATGAACCAACCAATCCAAAATCCATCAATAACCAATAACCAATAACCAATCCAATCCAATCCAATCCAACAACTCCAATCACAAATCCATCCGACCCCCATACTCCTCGGACTCAGTCCGGCATGCCAAAAAATAC
>NW_023340949.1:0-214 GCF_001411555.2 Juglans regia | reverse complement strand
TCTTTCTTTCTTTCTTTCTATCTTTCGTACTTAACATCTCACCGACCCGTAAACTCCACTCGGACAAGAGAACGTCCTTTAATTGCATTCTTCATTGAAGCACAATGGCAATGTCAAGAGGAACTGTTATTTTCCTGATCTGCGTGTTTATAGTTTGTGGGCTCTGGGTTCAGGATACAAATGCCAGCCCCATCAGCAATGGAGCTGTACGAGG
>NW_023340948.1:0-214 GCF_001411555.2 Juglans regia | reverse complement strand
AATAAAAAATAAAATCACTATAATATATAAATAAAAAATATTTATCACTATTATATATAAATAAAAAATAAAATCGCTATCATATATAAATAAAAAATAAAATCACTATAATATATAAATAAAAAATAAAATCACTATAATATATAAATAAACAATATTTATCACTATTATATAAATAAAAAATAAAATCGCTATAATATATAAATAAAAAATA
>NW_023340947.1:0-259 GCF_001411555.2 Juglans regia | reverse complement strand
TACTGTAAAAATATACTAACATAAGTTTCATTTATGCATTTGTCATTCATATATAGATTTTACATAAAATGTTTTATTTTCTTTAAAAACATTACAAGGTGAAATTTTTCTTTTAAAAAGATTTTCATTCCTCAAAATATTTCTCACCTTGTACATTCCTTCATAAAACTAAAGCATTTCATACATCCCATTTTTCTTATCACTTTTTTTTTTTTTTTTTTTGCGGTATATATATATTATTATGCCTCGTGTGTTAGGG
>NW_023340946.1:0-214 GCF_001411555.2 Juglans regia | reverse complement strand
ATAAATATTATAGTGATTTTATTTTTTATTTATATATTATAGTGATTTTATTTTTTATTTATATATAATAGTGATTTTATTTTTTATTTATATATTATAATGATATTATTTTTTATTTATATTTAATAGTGATAAATATTATAGTGATTTTATTTTTTATTTATATATTATAGTGATTTTATTTTTTATTTATATATTATAATGATTTTATTTT
>NW_023340944.1:0-214 GCF_001411555.2 Juglans regia | reverse complement strand
CCAACACCCTTTGTGGGTTCTAGGTTAGCGCGCAGTTGGGCACCGTAACCCGGCTTCCGGTTCATCCCGCATCGCCAGTTCTGCTTACCAAAAATGGCCCACTTGGAGCTATCGATTCCTTGGCACGACTCAACAAAGCAGCCGTGCCGTCCTACCTATTTAAAGTTTGAGAATAGGTCGAGGGCGTTGCGCCCCCGATGCCTCTAATCATTGG
>NW_023340943.1:0-214 GCF_001411555.2 Juglans regia | reverse complement strand
ACGATCAGGACGGACACGGCCCATGGGGAAGAGCACGGAAGTCTAGGCACGAGTTTTAAACGTACGAGGCCTTTTTATTATGAGATTTATGTTTTCCGTTGTAACCCTCTTTTATGATCAAAGCACATTTTATTTATAAACGTAGAGTCTCGCACCCTGGGGATGCAAGACTCTACGTTTATAAATAAAATGTGCTTTGATCATAAAAGAGGGT
>NW_023340942.1:0-214 GCF_001411555.2 Juglans regia | reverse complement strand
CTCACAATTTTTCGACATCGGGATTTTTTTATTTAATTTTTTTGATTAAATAAATCCGAAAAATCAAAAAAAATCGAAAATAGGCAAAAATCGATAGGTGATGCTTGGATCACATCCAAGATGTATTGGAATGAATTTAGGAAACCAATTTGGGTGGTTTCAATTGTCCAAAAGCACGAGACAAGTGTTCGCCCCCGTTCATGCACGTCGGGTG
>NW_023340941.1:0-214 GCF_001411555.2 Juglans regia | reverse complement strand
CCCATAAATAAATAAGACCCGCCAACTCGTCCCATAGTCGCCTCCTCTCATTATCCAAATTTGGAACATAAGCACCCGCAAAGGCTAATTCTCATCCATCAATCGTATTTTAAAAACGACTAGCAACCAAAAAATTTCCCAACACATTCATCAACCAACTCCACCACTCTTTTGTCCCACATTATCACCCCCAAACAACCCGTAGACCTAAGCA
>NW_023340940.1:0-214 GCF_001411555.2 Juglans regia | reverse complement strand
CCGTTGCTCTGATGATTCATGATAACTCGACGGATCGCACGGCCATCGTGCCGGCGACGCATCATTCAAATTTCTGCCCTATCAACTTTCGATTGTAGGATAGAGGCCTCCAATGGTGGTGACGGGTAACGGAGAATTAGGGTTCGATTCCGGAGAGGGAGCCTGAGAAACGGCTACCACATCCAAGGAAGGCAGCAGGCGCGCAAATTACCCA
>NW_023340939.1:0-214 GCF_001411555.2 Juglans regia | reverse complement strand
TGGTATTGAGCATATCTATTCGTGCACTTAGAAGACGTTCAAACCAAGCTATTTGAGCTCAAGTCAAGCGTAAACACTACCAATTATCCTATGCGTTAGAATTGCCTCTATTAGGGGAGTAATCCTTGGGTTTGGGCTAGGCCGAAGCGGACTGACCTAAGTTGCCTAGAGGGCGTGGGCCAGGCAGATATTAGGGGTGATACCTATCTCGCAA
>NW_023340938.1:0-214 GCF_001411555.2 Juglans regia | reverse complement strand
ACTTCACCATTAAGAGGAAACGTTGGAGATTTGTCAATCTGGATAAACTTGTGTAGCAATTTTATAAGCTGAGCTTGAGGTATTTTTCCACTGTACTTTCTTACATCGGTATCAGAGCTTTTATAGTTGCTTCCAATTTATATTTTTTCTTGCATATGCTTGAAATTTGGGTGCCATAGTATTTTTTTTTTTTTTTTTCATTTTTTTTTTTTTT
>NW_023340937.1:0-214 GCF_001411555.2 Juglans regia | reverse complement strand
AAATAGGGATTTCCTAGTTAGATCTCTAGATATCAACGCCGGATGATAAGAAGATTAACTTGCACATATAAGACCAATTCGATACAAAGAAGTACATGACGACTCACTGCCATTAACGATCATGATGTGGGTTAATCTTGTAGTACTTTCTGAGTCCTTTTGGGACAAGAATCCTTGATGCACATGAAGAAAACGAGGATTACAGTTCTCTCGA
>NW_023340936.1:0-1113 GCF_001411555.2 Juglans regia | reverse complement strand
TTAAATTCTTAAACGCAGAGGCGTAAAAAGAAATGAAAAAAAAATCTATTAATCATTCATTTTTTTATGATCCTCTCAGCATTTTATGATATAGTATTAAATGATAAGTTCATAAATAAAATATAATACATAGTCTCTAATCATTTAATGTCACGTCATATAATGATGAGAAGATGATGAATAACATTACGCAAAAAGAAATAGCCCAGGTATCAGGTCCCTCTCGCCATGATGTTTCACATAAAACAGTCTGCTCAAACCATACAAGTTTAGTTTTCCCGAGTCTATTCTTATATTTTCCTTGATAATGAGTGATACGATAACATCGGTAGATACAATAAAATTATATAAAATTAAATTTTAAAGTTGATTAGAGTTATAAGATTCGTTAGATCTGCTTTACAATTTGACATATCATATCAAGTCATGTCAGTTTGTAGTTTACTTTTGTATAATCTTTTGATGTTTAAAATATTTTCTTTTGAGAAGAGTATAATAGTAAGTATTAAGGTTGTTACAAAATAATTTTTTTATTTTCTACTTCTAAAGAAGGTAATTATCTACTTTTCATTCGTTTACATTCATTTCTTTAAAAACATCCAAATTCCAAACAAGAACGATTCCATTCATTTAATTCCATTCCATTTCTTTCATTTCCATTATTTTTGTTTCATCCCAGCAATTCCAGAATCCTTTGTCTAGCGGATTCCCAGTAAGGAAGAGAATGGTGTATTCAAGAAGAGGGATAAAGAAATTTGTCTTTATGAAGAAATGCTTAACTCTAGAGTGAGGCTTCCATTCCTTCCAACGGTCAAGGAAATCATATGAGAAATCATGCTTATCCGGGTTCTTAAATGAGATACAAAATTCTTATATGATCTCATTGCATCTCATCTTATCTTATTCTCAAATATAATTTAAATACAAAATTTTCAATCTAATCATTACAATTTTTTCAAATTTTCATATAAAAAATAAAAAATAAAAAATATTTATAACTTTTTCAAATTTCCAAACAAAAATAATATTATAAAACTATATTATTACAATATTTTAACTTATAATATTTTTTATTCAACTTTTTCTCTCTCATTTCCTAAAATCTAAAACATA